>NC_069499.1:438053283-438353283 GCF_027579735.1 Bombina bombina
GTCTCACTTTGTAAATTGAAACAAGTTTAATTAATAAAAACAGTGTTTAGGGATCATGTGACAAATTATTTGATGAGTTGTAGATACTGGTCTAGATGCAATACTGTGTAAATGGTCCATAAGAATGAAGCTTGTAGGACTCTCTAAGCTTGCAAATTAATGTTACTCTGGATCTGCTGAACCTTAGAACAATGTAAAGCTGTGTGCAAGTTCCCATAGAAACTAATAGGCCTTGTATACTTCATCCTTTAAAGTTTGGTCACAGTTGGTTGCAACCTTAATTATGATGGTACTCCATCTGTGAAATTGGCTAAATTTTCATATAATGTAATTTGTTTATGATTACACTTTTTAATACCTGTTTAATACCTGTTTCACAGTCTTTTAACGACAACACTGAGCTTTCCCATGATAAAGAAATTTAATATAAATTGTAAATATTTAAAGTGAATGTCAAGATTAACGAATGTGTGCCCGGTTTTTAAAAATCCTATTAAAAACAAGGAGACTTTCATTCATCAAACTTTACATTTCACTTGTTTTGTTAAAATACTTACCTTTTATTCTTGAAAGCCGCTTCAGCGCTTCCCCCGCCCGTCGCAAGCCTCTTCATATGTCAAAAATGACAAATCCGGCTTCCTCCAATCACGGCTTGGCCTCAGACAATGTTTGCTCTGGGGGGAAGCCGTGATTGGAGGAAGCTGGATTCGTCATTGCTGACGTATGAAGAGGCTTGCGACGGGCAGGGGAATGCTGGAACGGCTTTCAAGAATAAAAGGTAAGTATTTTAACAAAACAAGTGAAATGTAAAGTTTGATGAATGAAAGTGCCCCTGTTTTTAATAGGATTTTTAAAAACCGGGCACACATTTGTCAAACTTGACATTCACTTTAAATTCATATTCCTATACACAATGGTATATAAAATATTCTAAAGTGAATATACCTTCCATAGAGTTTTTTTTTTAAATAATCTTTTAGTGAGATTCTTGGTACGTAAACACCAATCAGTTAACGTAAAAAGTAACAAACATGTACAGTTGACATTGTCTCATTTCTATGTTATATATAAAAACAATTGCGTGCCGTTTCGTACATCAACATATAAGGGTTGTACATTACATAGTTATTCGTAATTTGAGAATCTCTTTTTTGTTACATATAAATAATAGCATTTAACAGTGGCTAATCCAATGGTTACTTATGAACCAACTGATAAAGGAAACAAATGGCTAGATTACGAGTTTTGCGTTAAGCTGAAAAAGCAGCGTTAACAGGTCCTAACGCTGCTTTTTCACTACCGCTGCTATTACGAGTCTTGCAGGTTTAGGGGCACCGCACACTTCTTTGGCCTTACCGCAAACCGACTTACGTAAACTTCGTAAACCCTTTTTTCTATGGGACTTCCATAGCTCTGGTATTACGAGTCTGTCCTGGGAGGCCAAAAAGTGAGCGGTACAGCCTATACCGACAAGATTCGTAACGCATTCTAAAGTCAGTAGTTATGAGTTTTACACTACAACGCCATAGCATAAAACTCATAACTAAAGTGCTAAAAAGTACACTAACACCCATAAACTACCTATTAACCCATAAAACCGAGGCCCTCCCGCATCGCAAACACTAAAATAAAAATATTAACCCCTAATCTGCTGCTCCGGACATCGCCCCCACTAGAATAAACATATTAACCCCTAAACCGCCGCACTCCCGCCTCGCAAACACTAGTTAAATATTATTAACCTCTAATCTGCCGCCCCTAACATCGCCACCACCTACATTATACTTATTAACCCCTAATCTGCCATCCCCAACGTCGCCGCCACTATATTAAATCTATTAACCCCTAAATCTAAGTCTAACCCTAAACCTAACACCCACTAACTTAAATATAATTTAAATAAATCTAAAGAAAATTACTGTCATTAACTAAATTATTCCTATTTAAAACTAAATACTTACCTATAAAATAAACCCTAAACTAGCTACAATATAACTAATAGTTACATTGTAGCTAGCTTAGGGTTTATTTTTATTTTACAGGCAAGTTTGTATTTATTTTAACTAGGTAGAATAGTTATTAAATAGTTATTAACTATTTAATAATTACCTAGCTAAAATAAATGCAAATTGACCTGTAAAATAAAACCTAACCTAAGTTACAATAACACCTAACACTACACTACAATTAAATAAATTAACTAAATTAAATACAATTAAATTAATTAAATTAATTAGCTAAATCACAAAAAAAAATACTAAATTACAGAAAATAAAAAACTAATTACAAGATCTTTAAACTAATTACACCTAATCTAATAGCCCTATCAAAATAAAGAAGCCCCACCAAAATAAAAAAAACCCTAGCCTAAACTAAACTATCAATAGCTCTTAAAAGGACCTTTTGCGGGGCATTGCCCCAAAGTAATCAGCTCTTTTACCTGTAAAAAAAAATACAAACAACTCCCCAACAGTAAAACCCACCATCCACACAACCAACCCCCCAAATAAAATACTAACTAAAAAAACCTAAGCTCCCCATTGCCCTGAAAAGGGCATTTGGATGGGCATTGCCCTTAAAAGGGGATTTAGCTCTTTTGCAGGCTCAAAGTCCTAACCTAAAAAATAAACCCACCCAATACACCCTTAAAAAAATCCTAACACTAACCCCCGAATATTCACTTACTGTGAGAAGTCATCATCCAAGCGGCAAGATGTCGTCAATGAAGCCAGCAGAAGTGGTCCTCCAGACGGGCAGAAGTGGTCCTCCAGATGGGCAGAAGTCTTCATCCAGATGACATCTTCTATCTTCATCCTTCCGGCGCGGAGCGGGTCCATCTTCAAGACATCTGACGTGGAGCATTCTCTTCAAACGACGGCAATCAGCCAATAGGATTGAGCTGGCATTCTATTGGCTGTTCCAATCAGCCATAGGATTTTTTCTACCTTAATTCCGATTGGCTGATAGAATTCTATCAGCTAATCAGAATCTAAGGGACGCCATCTTGGATGACGTCACTTAATGAGATATTCATTATGAAGAAGCCGTCGTTTTAAGAGGATGCTCCGCGTCAAATGTCTTGAAGATGGACCCGCTCCGCGCCGGAAGGATGAAGATAGAAGATGCCGTTTGGTTGAAGACTTCTGCCTGTCTGGAGGACCACTTCTGCCCGTCTGGAGGACCAATTCTGCTGGCTTTGTTGAGGACATCTTGCCGCTTGGATGAAGACTTCTCCCGGTAAGTGAATCTTCGGTGGTTAGTGTTAGGATTTGTTTAAGGGTGTATTGGGTGGGTTTATTTTTTAGGTTAGGGCTTTGGGCCTGCAAAAGAGCTAAATGACCTTTTAAGGGCAATGCCCATCCAAATGCCCTTTTCAGGGCAATGGGGAGCTTAGGTTTTTTTAGTTAGTATTTTATTTGGGGGGTAATTGGTTGTGTGGGTGGTGGGTTTTACTGTTGGGGGGTTGTTTGTATTTTTTTTACAGGTAAAAGAGCTGATTACTGTGGGGGGATCCCCCCACAAAAGGCATTTTTAAGGGCTATTGATAGTTTAGTTTAGGCTAGGACTTTTTTATTTTGGGGGGCTTTTTGACTATTAGATTAGGTGTAATTAGTTTAAAGATCTTGTAATTTGTTTTTTATTTTCTGTAATTTAGTGTTTTTTTGTGATTTAGCTAATTTAATTTAATTTATTTAATTGTATTTAATTTAGTTAATTTATTTAATTGTATTTAATTTAGTTAATTTATTTAATTGTAGTGTAGTGTTAGGTATTATTGTAACTTAGGTTAGGTTTTATTTTACAGGTCAATTTGTATTTATTTTAGCTAGGTAGTTATTAAATAGTTAATAACTATTTTTTTTTAATAACTTTATTTATAATATAAAGATCCATTTCACTTACAATACAGTTATTTCAAGTAACGCAGTTACTAAATGATTAGTTACAGCAGCAATAAGGGTGGCAATAAGTATCCGGGAATACAGTAGGTTACAGTATTTAAACACAAAATGTAAATTTAACAGCAGTAATACTTCCCAAGCTGTATTGTAGTAAGACACCATGACCCTGAGTTCTGCCAGCTTTTAGTTGAGATGTTCCTTATGAAGTGGCCTGGATCTCTTTTTTACAACTTTTATAGAAGAAAGGAGAAGAAAAAGGGTGGACAGAAAAGAACACAGAGAAAAAGAACAAAACAGTAAAAACTATTCAATTTAACTTAACTTACCCAGAGTGCGTCCAGATCGCCCCCCACAGGCCAGCATCAGAAACATCTTAGGATAGGTAGGAGTTCAGTCAGCAGAGCATTCACACACAGGTATTGCTAGTCTAGGGTTCTCTGCTTTGGAAGCACCAATTACCCTTCAGATTTTCATTTAGGATATATAAACTATTCCTAAATGGGAAGATAACCCTTTCTGTAACTGCATCTGGCAAATATCGTAGATATGTTTCCCATTTATGGATAAAACGTTTAATTCTTTTCTCAGGGTCTCCCTTTGTATCTGCTTGCTCAACTAACATCTGAGTATGTATGTTCCTGATTAGTTTTTGGAATGGAGGGGACTTGTTGCTGGCCCAACCTGCCAAAATGTGCTGTTTTGCCAGTATGATAACTGTGGAGATAAAGGTGTCTGAATTAAGCCTCTCATTAGTGGATACTAAGAATATTATATGTTGTGCAGAAAGTTCAACCCTCATTTTGGTAACCTTAGCCAACCAGTAAGATATTTTCTGCCAATAACCTGTCAATTTAGGGCAGTTCCACAGTAGATGTATCCAATCTGGTGCCTCAAAGCTGCATTTGGGGCACATATTTCTTGCCCTTGGTACCCATTTAGAACGAAGACCGGGTGTTATGTAAGCCTGTTGTAATATTTTTAAATGAGATTCTCTTAGGGTGGAGGAAATAGTTATGGCCTGTATTTTATCTAGACTATTTTCGATCAGAGGCTTGTCCACCGTTAGGAGATCATATCCTGACCATTTAGATAAAATCTTTTGCATGGCAGTGTCTTCTAGATGGAGGAGCAAGAGTTTATATATATGCGTGAGTTTATAGGACCCTTGTCTTGCCAATATGCAAAGCTTATCTATATTGGTTGAATCCCTGGTAAGTAAGCCATCTGATTTCAATTTATTCACAAAGTGCCTGCATTGAAAATATGCAAATTTGTGAGTACTGGGGAGGGCGTATGTGTTTTGTAATTCCTGAAAGGATAGGAATTCTAAGGTAACAGGGTTATACAACTGCCTAAGTGTAGTGAGGTGTTTTTCCTGCCACAACCGAAAGGCTTCTGTGGTATAACCAGGAAGGAACCGTAGATTCCCTTGGATTGGCAAATATTTACTCACCGACTTGTCCACCCCCCAAAATCTACAAATTTTGGTCCAGGCTCTCAGAGGGTCCCTGTAAAGAATATGGTTTTGTATGTGTGGTGGCAGTGAGGACATGTCCGCATGGGGGAGAAATGCAAGATGTATCGGGGCAGTAAGACGTTGCTCCAAGACAGGTACAGTGAAATGATTATCGCCAATTAGCCAGTCGAGGATTAATTTTGTCAAGGTAGCCCAATTGTACCATACAATGTTAGGGAGGCGAAGACCACCCCTATTTGTTGGCATCATAAGGTAATTCTTCCCTATCCTGTGTTTTTTCCCTCTCCAGATAAACTGTCCCAAAGCAGTTTGTAATGTGTTGGCATCCTGTCTTGTGAGAAGCAGTGGCAACATCTGTAGGGGATATAAAAGTTTGGGCAATGCAACCATCTTAAAGAGGTGTATCCTGCCTGAGAGGGATATTGGTAGCCTTGCCCAACCCAAAAGTAATGTTTTGATGTTTTGAATCGTTTCTTTGAGGTTGAGGTGATATAATTTATTAGGATTAACATGTAGTTGTATGCCTAAGTATTTAAGTGAGCCCTCCGTAATTTTGAGTCCTGTGTGCTGTAGTGGGAGATTCTGTTTGTTTTGTAGCCATACAACCTCCGATTTGTCGATGTTAATTTTGTATCCAGTAAATGTGCCGAATCTCTCGATTACGTGTAGAACTGATTGTAGGTTGGCATTGGGATTTCCTATAAATAGTAATAGGTCATCCGCATATAGTGACAAATGTTGTGTATGATCTAGTAACTTTAGTCCTTCACAGTTTTGCCTGATGTAACATGCTAAGGGCTCTATGGCCAGGTCGAATAATAAGGGGGAGAGGGGGCACCCCTGTCTCGTGCCTCTTTGTAGTTCAAATGAGGGGGAAAGCTCACCATTAATGATCAGGGAGGCCCTAGGAGCATTGTATATTCTATGGAGGAGGCCTGGGAAGTTACCAGTAATGTCAAATTGTGTTAAAGAAGTGTGTAGATGGTCCCATTCAACCCTATCAAATGCCTTCTCAGCGTCTAGCGCTAAGAGGCATGCATCCGGCAGTGTAGGAGGTTTAGGAGAATGGGTGTTATACCAGTAATGGGATATGATTGCTAATGTTTTCCTTATATTTGTAACTGAGGAGCGGCCCTTAACAAATCCAGTCTGATCTGGGTGGACAATTGAGGGTAAAGCCAACGTTAGCCTATCTGCTAGAATTTTTGTTAATATTTTATAATCTCCATTCAGAAGTGAGATTTGTCGGTATGATGATGTTAGGGTAGGCTCTCTATCTGGTTTGAGTAGGAGGCAAATATTTGCGTCAGTGAATCTACTATCTATGCCTGTGGTACCCTCTAGGTATGCCGAATATAGGGATGATAGAGTGGGCGCTATTTCTTCGCTTAGGATTTTGTAAAACTCTGATGGTAGCCCATCAGGGCCAGCTGCCTTCCCAAGTTTGGCGTTACGTATGGCTTTAATCACCTTGCGTGTTTGTATTTTGGCGTTAAGTAGGGATTTTTGCTCAGTCGTTATCTTGGGGATTTTTACGGAACCCCAGAAATGCCCTTTTGCCTCCAAATTAACCGGTTGACTAGCATACAGATTAGTGTAATAGTTTACGAACTCTGTCATAATGTCTGTGGGTGTCGAAGTTATGCGAGAGTGAGATTTAATAGCTGTGATGTAGGATTTCGGTCTGTATAGCCTGACCAAGTCTGCTAGAAGTTTACCTGATCTATTGCCATGTCTGAAGTACCTGCCCTGTCTATGTATGTGGAAGGTGTTATTCTGTTGGGCTAAGAAGGTATCTCGTGATTGCTTAAGATCATAATAATTTTGCTGAGATATTGGTGTAGGGTTATTCAGATATGTATTATATGCCTCGGTCAGTTTGGATAGGAATTCATTATCTATCCTTTGAAGAGTTTTGTTGTGATGGGCTGTGAAGGAGGTGATGTGTCCTCGTATCACCGCTTTTGAGGCATGCCAGAATAAGTTTGGATTGGCACTATGCTGGGCATTGTCTGAAGCATAATGGAGCCAGGATGATTTAAGGTGCTGGCGGAAGTCAGTATTGTTATATAAATAAGTTGGGAATCTCCATGTCTTCTTAGGGGGTTTGGTAGGCAGTGTTTGAAATATTAGACTAATCGGGGCATGATCCGAGATTGTAATTGGACTTATATTAGCATGGTGGATTTGAGGCGATAGGGTGGATGAGGTTAAGAAATAATCAATTCGGGAGAGGGTGTTGTGTGTTCTAGATAAACAGGTGTAATCTCTGCTAATTGGGTTTTGCATCCTCCATATGTCTACCAGATTTAGTGTGTCTTTAAAGGATTTAATCAGTTTCACTTCTCTTTTATATCTGGACGTACCTATTTTGGAAGTGGATGCTGTGGCGGGATCTTTGAACCTGTCCAGGGGCAGCGCCTGCACTAAGTTAAAATCCCCCCCTATAATTATGGGAGCATTATTAGCAATTATTTTAGCTGATAGCGTCGTCCAGAAAACAGGACTATGCTCGTTGGGACCATAGACATTACAGATGGTGTAGTTGGTCGAGTTAATTTGTAGTGAAGCTATTATAAACCTACCCTTCTGATCTATCTCTATCTTTGAGAATGAAACTGGAAGGCCCTTCCTGACTAGAATGGCCACTCCTCTTTTCCTGCCCTCTGTAGGTGAGAAGAGAATCTGCCCCACCCAGCGTATTTTTAGTTTTTCATGTTCCTCTGTGGATAATTTAGTCTCCTGTAGTAACGCTATATCTGCATGTAGTGTTTGTAGGTGTTGAATAATCATGCTTCTTTTTGCGGGTGAAGTAATGCCCCCCACATTCCATGAGATCACCTTAAGTTGTGTAGTCATGGAGTTTTAAGTATGAAGAGTATACGAGGTCTGACAAGTAGGGGGGTAAACATATAATCCCCCTGAGTAAGGAAGGGGGGAACGGGCACCACACATCAACACAGCCTGGAGAGAGAAGTCAAAGTTATAGAAAAAACTCACAGTTGGGCGGTATCGTTGAGAGGGCAGCCGATGTATTGGCCCATGGGAGGCGAAAGGATTGACACCCAGGTTACATGCTGGCCAGCAGCTTCAGAAAGCGGAGAGGCTGATAAGAGGAAAAAAAACAGTACATCTTTAGACATAATGATACAGATATCCCATCGTTCCCCATCCCTGAGCAAGGAGATATGGGCTTGTATTATGCTAAGTGTTTCATGTTTCAGGGGGTGTACCACATCCGCACTTCTGCTATAATGGGCTATTACTGTTTTGTCAGTATGATTGTACGGTAAATAAACTATACACAATATGCTAACTTGTCTTGGGTGGTAAGACCTTGTGGAAGTCTGGGCATGGCTAGGTAACATTGAGGCCATTCGTGTACAGGGAAGGAGCACTTCCACAAGGGGTAAAGGCTCACGTGGTTTCACTAAAAAGGAGCAAGGTATGTAGGAGAGTTCGGAAACCTTAGGGGCACCCCCGCCGGGGTAAGGCACTTTCGGGGCGGTGGTAAGGGCTAAGCAATAGTAAGCAAATCTGACACAACAATAGTAGCAGCAACGATAGAAACCTTGACAATACAGTGTGTGCTGTCTATGTGAGCCATGAGGTGGGGCTGGCTTGTACACGTCTGGTGTAAAACTGACACTTGAAAAAAACATAAATGCATGACACAACAAAAAACATAACAGAATATACAACAGATTTCCCATACTCAATATAGGGAATAATGTCCTAGGGGCCTGCTTTGGCGTCAAAGTATTTAAATTTGCATACATTTGTTTTATGTTATATTGCTATAGAAACTAAAGATGAGAGAGAGGGAAAAAAGGAATAAAAAGTGCATAATAGAAACAATACAAATCTTTGGTGAGGCAGCATCAACCCGCATCTTGTCTTCTCTCTGAGGCCAGGTAGGCCTGTGCTGCAGCTGGGGAGTGAAGAATCTTGGGTCCTGAATTCGTTTGGAGTTTCAGCTTGGCCGGGTATAGGAGGCTAACCTGGCGGCCCTGTTCATGTAGCTGTGAACACAGTGGAGCAAAGTCTTTTCGCCGTTTAGTTACTTCAACTGAAAAGTCCTGAAACAGCAAGAGACGGCGGTCTTCATATTTAAGTTCTTTAGTGGTTCTGTACGCTCTCAACATGGCTAGCTTATCCTGATAATTCAGGCATTTGAAGATGATTTGGCGAGGTTTATCCTTAGAGTTACCCAGATGCCTGTCTGGGCCTATACGGTGTGACCGCTCAATGTCTAATGGTAAGTAGTCAGATGACATTCCCAGCAATCTGGGGAGAGTAGTTGCAGCAAAGTCCAGTAAGTCCTTATCTCTAACAGTTTCTGGTACACCCACTACACGCAGATTGTTTCTGCGGCTGCGGTTCTCCAAATCCTCTAGTTTGTCTAACAAGTATTGATTCTGTTTTAAGAGGTTCTTTATTGATCCTGCCGATTCTTGTTGGCGATCTTCAACTTCTGAGATTCTATGCTCAGCGGACGTGAGACGTGTGGAGAATGCTCTTACCTCGCTTGTCAGAGTATCTACGCCAGCCTGTAGTGAATCCATCTTCGGTAAGAAAAAAGCTTTAAGCTCTTGCAGTAAGGAGCTGTGATCACCAACAGATGTGTTTTCATTATCTGAGGTTGCGGAGCTAGAAGCAGGTGTTTCCGTGGAATTCTTAAGTTTTTTATCATGTGTCCTGGATCTGTGACTCATATTGTCTGTTTGAGGCGGAGACAGCCTTTTAAAGTAGTCGTTAACTTTCATAGAGTAGAAAAAAGGCAGAATTCAAAAAAATAGGTGTATGGCTTTTTCTTTCTTTGAATGCAATAATGTTTTGAAACTTCACTGCAGCTAGGATATTGTTTACCCCAGAATGCATCCAGTCCAATATAGTCCACAGCTCAATCCAATGGTATGCAACAGTCTTTAATCTCATGCATTCCAACCCACACTGGGTCAAAACAGGGTGAATAGGTATGGCATAAGCTTACTTCTCAACAATAAGGGTCTCCAATAGGGTCACCAGCATATCTCCCCTGCAGCACAGATAGCAGCCTGTGATATGAAACTTGAGAGAGGGGAAAGAAAAACGGTGCTTTATAGTGATTTGCCTTGCCTTTATGTTTGCCTCAGTCAAGGAGCGGCAGAGTGATGTGTTGTATAAGCCCCTCTGTTTCCATTTAAGTTTATTAGGAGAGTGATTTGGCCCCAAAGTTGGTAGCAGGAGTCCCTTGAGGTGTAGCTGCGTCACAGATTATTATGACAGCCTGCCTAATGTCTGCCCATTCACCCAGAGTTTTCTGTAGGCAGTGTGATGTTGTGTGGGGGAGGCTGTCACTTTCTCTTACCCCAGAGACCGGTGCTGCCCTGCAGGGGTTCTTACAGGCGATCCGGAGCGCTGCCCAAAATGGCGACTGTTCGCGCCTCTGCTTGCGCCTCTGCCTTCCGTGGGCCAGGACTGATGTCAGGGTCCTGCGCTGGTGCCGTTTTCGGCCAGGAAAGGTCCGCGTTATACTCCACTGCCTGCCTGGCAAGAGGATATTGCGGGGGCGACCGGGAAAGCGCAGTTAGAGTAGATGTTGAGCTCAAAAAACACGGAGCTCCGTTATCGTGCTGCTCTCCAGTCGCCCCACCCACCGGACAAATCAGTTAATAACTATTTAATAACTATTCTACCTAGTTAAAATAAATACAAACTTGCCTGTAAAATAAAAATAAACCCTAAGCTAGCTGCAATGTAACTATTAGTTATATTGTAGCTAATTTAGGGTTAATTTTATAGATAAGTATTTAGTTTTAAATAGGAATAATTTAGTTAATGATAGTAATTTTATTTAGATTTATTTTAATTATATTTCAATTAGGGGGTGTTAGGGTTAGGGTTAGACTTAGGTTTAGGGGTTAATACATTTAATATAGTTGCGGCGACGTTGGGGGCAGCAGATTAGGGGTTAATAAGTGTAGGTAGGTTGGGGCGACATTGGGGGCGGCAGATTAGGGGTTAATAAATATAATGTAGGTGGCGGCGATGTTGGGGGCAGCAGATTAGGGGTTAATAAGTATAATGTAGGTGGCGGCTTTGTCCGGAGCGGCAGATTAGGGGCGGCAAAGTTGGGGGCAGCAGATTAGGGGTTAATAAGTGTAGGTAGGTTGCGGTGACATTGGGGGCGCAGATTAGAGGTTAATAAATATAATGTAGGTGGTGGCGATGTTGGGGGCGGCAGATTAGGGGTTAATAAGTGTAAGATTAGGGGTGTTTAGACTCTGGGTTCATGTTAGGGTGTTAGGTGTAAACATAAAATGTGTTTCCCCATAGGAATAAATGGGGCTGTGTTACTGAGCTTTACGCTGCTTTTTGGCAGGTGTTAGACTTTTTCTCAGCCGGCTCTGCCCATTGATGTCTATGGGGAAATGGTGCACGAGCACGTACGACCACCTCACCGCTTACTTAAGCAGCGCTGGTATTGGAGTGCGGTATGGAGCAAAATTTTGCTCTACGCTCACTTCTTGCCTTTTAACGCCGGTTTTCTAAAAACCCGTAATACCAGCGCTGCAGGTAAGTGAGCGGTGAGAAAAAACTGCTCGTTAGCACTGCATAGCTCCTAACGCAAAACTAGTAATCTCGCCGAAAGATATTCTAAATATGATAACCACAGAAATAATATATATCGATATTTAAATAGAATTAGTTTAGTATAGTACATGGCTAGGTGTATAATATGTCTTTAATACAAATATAGGAGTGCGTTTTAAAGGCATATTGCTAGTTGATATATAATTCAAATGGCGACTGTCTCTGGCATAAACCCTGATCTCGAGCGGCTCCTGGCAGGTGTATATGTTAAGTGGACTTGAAGAGAGGGGGAGAGAAGGGGTGAGAAAAAGAGAAAAAAAGGGGGGGGGGGGAGAAGGACCCTACAGTTTAAGGCCAATATTAGATAGAGAAGTCACGGGGCTTGTATAAGTCTATGAGAGTCCCAAGTATACCATATATTATGATACAAGTCTAATTTGTTCGTCATTCTAAAGGCATATAATTCCATAGCTTTAATGTATTCCATAACGGCCACGATTTTTGAAAAGGAGGGAGGAAAAGACTGTTTCCAGTCTCTCGCTATTGCAAGTTTTGTGGCCATTAGCAGATATATCATTAGAGATCTGTCTGCTTCTTTTAGATTAGATGCACCATGATGGAGGAGACCCAAGGCTGGACCCATTTGTACATTGATATTTAAGTCATGTAGAGTTTTGAAAGCTAATTTCCATAAGCCTCGAATCTTAGGACACTTCCACCATATCTGTATAGATGTGCCTAAGTGTCCACATTCTCTACAGCAGTGAGGTGAAGATTTATAGAATTTGTGAAGTGTAGTGGGGACTAAGTGCCAATGTACAGTGATTTTGTAATAGAGCTCCCACAATGTTGCACAATGTAGTAATTGTTTGGCTACCACCAGCACCCGGAACCACTCATCAGTCTCTGTAACTGTATGTAGGTCTCTCTCCCAAGCAAAGTATTGGTTATGCTTAGTGGGTTATGAAGGTGTGATTAATATGTGATAAGGAAAAGAGAGGGAGCCCTTAAGGGATTTACAGTGCCCATGTATATTCCCATTTCATTTGTTTTCTGGAGTTGTGCCCGTCTAGTCCCCAAGAGGTTAATATGCTTGTAAGGCGAAGATATTTAAAATGTAGTAAATGAGGCAGTGAAAATAGCTCACTAGCAGATGCAAAATCCATGATTTTGTTTTCTCTACATAGATCTGTAATGCTAAGATCTGCAGCCTCAGCCCATTTAGAGAGGTGTGTCTTGGGGAGGGATATCAGTATGGTACGTAATTTATGCATAGGTGAAGGATGCGGGGATAGATTTGGCAGGTATTTCTTTGTGTCCCAATGTTTAAGAGCGTCTAGTATGAGAGGGTGATCAATCTTTAAGCAACTTTGCAGATAGGAGGGGATCCAAGGGAGATCAGATAGTGTAATGCCTCTAGGTAACATAGATTGTTCAACTTCTTGCCAACGAAAACTATCTGCTGGCGTACACCAATTTGTCAGCTGGGAAAGGCGAGCAGTATCATAGTATAGTAAAACACTAGGATAAGAGATTCCCCTTCTATGAATCGGTTTTTGTATTATCAGAGTAGCATTGTGAGGTTGCTTACCCTTCCACCCATAGGTGGAGATCAAGCTCTGTAATCTATTTAAGATGGCTCTGGGAACTGTGTGGGGGAGGCACCTAAATAAATATGTGAGCATAGGTAAAAAAGCCATTTTGACTGCCGCTATCCTACCAGTCCAGGAGAATTCCCCAAACTCCCAACCATTCAGTAGCCTCCCAAACACAGAAAGGCAGTCTGTGAAGTTTTTTGATATGACTACATTTAAGTCAAGGCTCAAGTGCACTCCCAGATGTTTTATTTTATGCGGGGACCATTGAAAATGGTATTTGGCTTTTAGATTTGTGAGCTCGACATTGGGAACATTAAGATGTAGCACTTCTGTTTTTGTTAGGTTAAGTTTATGCAAACTATATTTGCTAAAAGTTTCAATACTATCAAAGACTGCTGGCATGGATGTCCCAGGTGATGTCAAAAGAAGAGTGCATTGTCAGCGAACAGTGCTATTTTATGTTGGTAGGGGCCAAATAACATTCCAGTAATATTTGGGTTTAGTCTAATAGCTTGGTCCAAGGGCTCTATAGCTAGGGCAAATAGAAGAGGTGATAATGGGCAACCCTGTCTAGTACCGTTGGTGATAGTAAAATATTCTGAGTTAAACCCTACTCCTCAATCTCTAGCAGTCGGGTGGGAATAAAGAGCCTGGACATCCAACACAAACTGGTGTGGGAGATTAAATATTCTTAAAACCTCCCACAAGAAATCCCATCTGACCCTATCAAACGCCTTCTCGGCAGGAGGGGAACCTTCCATCTATCATCCTCATATAGGATAGCTAGGATACAACGTGTATTATCAGGGCCCTCTCTTCCAGCTACAAACCCCACCTGGTCCTTATGGATTAATTTTGTGATTACTCCGGCTTATCGATTGGCTAGGATTTTTTAATATAGTTTGATGTCAGAATTGATGTTAGATAGGCCTGTAGCTCTGACATAGTTGGGGGTCATTTCCTGGTTTAAGAATTGTTATGATTTCGGCCTCTAGAAATTCACTGAGGGCGTTGCCTGTTTTAGCAAATTCATTGAAGGTCTTCAACAGTAAAGGGTTGATAGTGTCAGCAAAGGTCTTAGAAAACTGTCCAGTAAATCCATCCGGTCCTGGGGCTTTACTTGTTTTTACTTGTCTAGTCATTTCCTTAAGTTCTTCTAGAGTGATAGGGCATCTGAGATGTTCTATCTGGTCTTCTTCTAGGGTCGGGAGATGGAGTGAGTTAAGATATGTGCAAGTAGTTAGGGCCTCTATATTATTTCTATTTTGTGTTTCATTTAGGTTATATAGGGAATAATAATATGAACGGAATGAGTCCCCTATATCAACGTGGGATATTGAGAGGTGTTCTCTGTTCTTTATAGAAGAGATTTGTTGTTGAGCTTGCCTATGCCTGAGTTTGGTGGCTAACATGGTGTTAGCTTTGTTGCTATGGGAATAGAATATTTGTCTGAACTTGCTTAACATTTTTTGGGTTCTGGCTAGTTCCAGATGTCTAATGTCTGTTCGAATCTTCTGCAGACGTGATGCACCAAGACTAGTAGGATTTGTTTTTTGTATAGATAAAATAGATCTATATAGGCATGTTAATTCAGCTAACGACTTCCCTAGATTATTGCGGGCTAGTGCAGACTTCTTCATGCATAAACCTCTGTCAAAAGCCTTAAGAGAAGCCCAGACAAACTGTATAGGAGTTTGGCCAGTGTCATTGAAGGTTATGAATTCTTTAATCTGTTTCTCAAATGTTTGTAAAAGTACAGGGTCTTTAATAAACCAGTCTTCATACTTCCATTTCGGACTGGGTTTTTTACAGGGAGGATTAAGGGAGACTAGTACAGGATCATGATCAGACCAAGCGGTTAGTGGTATTGAGGAGCTGTGTACTGAGTTTAGTATCCACGGATCTGTAAAAAGATAATCAAGTCTAGAAAATCTATCTATCTATTGGGTACTTATAGAGCGCGAACTAATCACCCGTGAGGGTCTCAAGGCACTAAGGGAAAGCAGATAGGAGGAGAACATTTTGTGCGGGTTAGAGTAAAATGTAAAATCCCTGTCCACAGAGTGTAAGGCTCTTCAAATATCATATAACCCATATTAAATATTAAGAAAGCAATTTTTTGCAGCATTAAGAAACAAGTTTAAAATATGTGAAATAATATGTGGTCTTATGTGTTTGGAGGTACGCCAATGCTTACCCCTGTTATATAACCCATATTGTGACATCAGAGATCTGAATGCACTGGCCAGGGAGCTGGTGGAGCGATCATGAGTGTACGCTTTGATCCCTTTTATATCTATAGAGTAGTCCCACACTAAATTAAATTACCTCCTAATATCAGTGTACCTTGTTTAATTTATATCACTAATTTAAGAATCTTCAAAAATGGTATCTGATGAGTATTAGGTGCATATATGTTAGCAAGGGTGTAGGTGCGATTGTTGAGTTTACATATCGCTATAACATATCTTGCCTCAGAGTCTCGTTCCACATGAATTGTCTCCACTGCTATGTCATCTTTAATTAGTATAGTAACTCCTCATGCTTTAGAACTGTATGAGGATTCATATACTGTAGAGAAGTGTTTAAATGAAAATCTTGAATCTGCTACCCAATGTGTCTGTCTCCTGTATGAACACTACATTAGATTTAGTTAGTCTGAGGTTATTTAATAGAAGGCTTCTCTTTGTTGGGGAATTCAACCCCTGGACATTATGGGTTATAAATGTGAGGTCCATGATTTAAATATTTTGAGAGAGAGTGGATTAGTAAGAGGGACTGATAGGGTATAGAGAGAGGGGGGGAAGATGGGGGGGGTGGATTAAGGGGTTGTGGCAAGAGCGCCAGAAGATGCTAGAATTCTATATCTACCACTGAAACAGTTTTGTTGCAATATGCTTGACGTTATCTGGTGAAAGTAAGGCCAGCGGGTAAACACTGCTTGACGGTATTTGTAATGTGTTTGTGCTAAATCATACTATTTAATTATGAAGGAAGTATATATATATGGGGGGTGGAGTAGAAGATAACTAGGTAAGCGGGGTAGTGATTTACCTGATTGAAGATAATAGCTACTTGATTTAGATATGGTACTGGACTTGTTTGATAGGAGAAGAGAATAAGAGAACGCTTACCATCTAAATATCATATCCTCATCAATACATACCTTTAAGCAATTGCTGGTAGACTAATATTTGATAGAAGATCTCTACTTGGCATTGGTATACAACTATAATTCGCTGTTAACCCTATCCTTAGTTGTATAATCTATGTCTGTAAAAAATCGTCAGTAAACCTCTCAATATATTATTTATTATTGGCACTAATAAAGTTTTACTTTAGATATTTATAATGCACCTCAGGTTTCATAGGTTAAAGGGGAGAAGGAGAAAGAACAAAGTGTTTACTGAAAACTGAAGTGCCTATAGTAATGTGCAATCTCTAAAGGATGTGGCCTAGTTGGATTTCAGGATACCCCGTTTTAAGGCTACGTGGGGACGTTGGTATTCCGTGACGTGGTAATATCTTACCGGGGTTTTGGGGATAAAGTAGCTGAAAATAGTAAGCATATACCTCTTCATAGTATCTAAAGTATGTGCCAAAATATGGAGATTCTACTAGTTTCAGAGGATAAACATAAATACATTATATAGTTGTTAGTGTTTGAAACATGGATTTGCTACTTAATATATAAGTTTTCTAAAGCCAAGGGTGAGGCCTCTAAAAACTATACCCCCTGCATTTCAACTTAAAATGAGTTACCTTTATAGATACAGTAGCCAAGAATATAAAGCATAAACCTCCTAATATTGTCTAAAGTATGTGCCAAGATAAGTGGATTCTACCAGCTTCAGAGGAAAAATATAAATAGCTTGCATAGTTAGTATTTTAAACCTGGAATTGCTACTAAACGTATATGACTGATGAAGGCAAGGGAGAGGATTCCAATAACTGTACATCTAGAATTTCAACATGAAATGAGTCACCATTATAGATAATAAGGGAATAACATATCAGAAGGGATGAGTACAATATTAACTTTTTAACTAGTGGAAACACGTGTATGTGGATATCCTGGTGCAACCCAGCATACCTCGAAGTCTAGAATATTAGAAGACATGGTAGGTTCATCTTGCAGAGAAAGTCTCTACTTAAATGTCTTGGAAATCCCCAAATCCTGTGCTTGGGGGTATATATACAAAAAAGGATACAGTTATCTAGATGTCAGTTTTGAAGGATCCTTTCGCTTAGGGTGCTCCGCAGAGTGTCCAGATGAGTAACTCCACTCCGGAGCTGCAGGACTCAGTGATTGGAATTTGGAGCGATCTTGGGAAGTAGCAGATGTTGATTGTATGAGGTCTAGTTTTTCCAACAATTCTAAACCCTGCTTGAGAGAAGAGATTGTGTAGGACTGTCCATTATGTTGAAAAAACAGTTTTACTAGGAACCCCCATCTATATTTTATAGCTTGGTTCCGTAGGCATTGAGTAACAGGATAAAAGGTTCTCCTCTTCGTCAAAGTGTGAGAAGATAAATCTGGGAATAGTTGGACTGATTGGAAGGGGTCTGGAAGTGATTTGATTAGGAAAGCAGCTTTCAGTACCTTTTCTTTAAAAGTAAAATAATGGAGACGAATAATTACGTCTCTTGGCTGTTCTGTGTTTATGTTACATGGGCACAGGGCCATATGGGCTCTATCTATTGTCGATTTCTGTTCTTGGAAGGACCCTAAAAGGACTTTAAAGAGATCTATAAGATATTCAGGCAGATCTGCGGACGACACACTTTCAGGGATACCACAGATACAGATATTATTTCTCCTTGAACGGTCCTCAAGGTCAGCTAATTTTGTCTCCAAGTCAGTTATCTGTTCCACTAGTGACTGTGAATACGATAGTAAGTTGGCATGATCCGTGGCCATATCTTCATTCTTCCTCTCTAATGTATCAGTTCTTTCGTCTAAGGAGGCTATGTCTCTTTTGAAATCAGCGACTGAAGTTTTGATGTCTTGTTTTAGAGAGGCATAATGTGAGTCCATCTTAGCCGAAAGTGAATTGATCAATTCAATGATTGAGATATCATTGTTGGTATGTGTGTTATCTTGCGAGCTTGTGGTTCCTGCTGACCTGTGAGGTGTAGGAGAATTACGAGAGTCTTCATCAGAGAAATCTCTTTTCATTTGTAATTTGCTGTTAAGGTGATCTACAACCTTTCTCTTGGGTCCTTCTTGATGCTTTGATTTTTTTTCTCTAAGAATGTGCCATTTGCGTAGGTTGTGAACCAGTGATTCTTGTATAATTTTGATGAAGTTGACCTTGTTAACAAATAGATGAGACATATCCGAACTGAAAGTCAGTAGTTGGAGGAGGATAGATCTGTAGTAATCTCTCCTGGGGTCAGAAGCTTCAGGCTAAATAGTAAGTCAGGGGAGGTTCCCCTACTCCATATGGAACATTAGCACACCATCATTGTAATGGGATCCTTAGCAGGAATGAATTATGCAATGGGTCTTAAAAATGGCAGGGAATTGTATCAACCACACACCCTCTGGGATGTATCCACAAGGGACGGGAAAAGGGTCAGGAAACTTTAGGATAATACCCATTAGGGGCGATAAAATGGGAAAGGGAGAGACTAGTGTGGTCAATCTGTTACCCAGGTGATATGCTTAAAATAGGTAGTCCCAAAGGATGAGGAGCACTATTTTGCCTGTTGTTCACATAAAAATAGCGTAGTTCCTTAGCTATTGCTGTTTCTCACAATTTATGAGATTAACTGTTGTGCTACGGGTATAGATAAATTAGGGACTTGCACTCTGAATACAGTCGATAGATTTGCACCTAGTAGCTGTTAGGGTGCCAATGAAAAAAGTCTATTGGTGTTTCTCTCTAGCTGTATGAAAATGTTGGTGTTCCTCTCTATATAAGCCGTATCTCCACTATAGCATGTTCACCACAAAAACCCTCGCTCTTAATATAGGTGAGTCGTAAGGTTCTAAATAGTCCCAGTCAGCACTTTTTAAATATATTAATAATACTGGCAGTACTGGGAAAAATAGCCTCCTTTTGTAATTACAGCTGTCTTAGTCAGGGCCAAGATGGAGGTTGTTTGCGCCACTTCTATTGTGGCTCAGGATATAAGGCGTGGCATATTGCTTAGTCCAAAAGCGTCAGGGACTCCTATGATAATTAGATTTTAGTATTTTAGTGCCATATTATTCCCCGATAGAGAGTACATGAGCCCCGTGGACAAAAGGCCTGAAATAGGTCACTTGTTTCCTGAATCTTAAATCTGTCCCAGGTTGTCCTGTAATATACCCATTTAAGGATACAATTTGCAAAGTGCTCAGTTCAGGTATATGGTCATCAGGTGTGTGATGGATTGTGCAAGCTCCCACAGGAGCAGCTCACCTCTTTCGCCGTTTTTAGTAGGCCTCACTCAGGCTGGGATCTGCGTTGGTTGTTCTTAACAGTCCTCCGGAGCGGAGCCCCGGCCCTCCGTAGTAGTGTGAGGAGTGAGAAAGTATGGACGAAGCTTAGGTGGCAATCCGCCTTGTTACCCCAGTCTGAGTCCCGTACTAGGCCGCAGCTCGGATTGGAGCTGAGGGACAGTATGGGTCATTGGATACCGGGCTAGAAAAATAGGAGAGTAGGTTTCCGTGGTTATATGACCAAAAATGTGGGTAATTGAGGTATAAGATCTCAGAGCTCCCTAGTTATGCGACTGCTTGTCTCAGCGATTAGCTCTGCCCCCCGCAGTCAGCATTTTATTCAGTTTACATGTCTTGGTTTTTATAGATTATTTTCATATATATTAATGTATATAAGATTGCAATTTGTTGTATTTTCAATTGAAATATGTATTTTCAGGTTTGTAGCATACAAAATGCTTTGCATAAAAAAGAAAAATGCTCTAAGTACTTTAAGTACTCTATTGACATTTATTTGCATGCACCCTACAGATCTATCAGTGTAATTTTAACTTTTATGAATGCTGCAAGGGACTTCATAAACCTGACAGATCTCACAGTCGCAGAATGTTTTGAGAATAAGCATTATTGAATCTAGCTAAATATCTGTGGATTCATTTTTATAATGTATAAAGAACCTGTGTGTCATATATTGGGCTATACTTAACAACCCCCATGTGGACACGGCAGATATCTCTTCCCCTGTCCACATAACTTCACGGCTAGCAGACAGCAGTACGCTGCCTGTATTTATCATTGCACAGGTCACTGCTTGTGCAATGCCATCCCCTGCTAGCATGCAAGCAGAGGCTGTCAATTACCCCAGTAGGAGAAGTACAGGGGGATTTAGGATTGCCAAGTTAGAGTTGGCGTAGTAGGTTAAGATGACTGCTGCTTCTTAACTATCAGCTGCAGGCTTGCAAGTCTGTAGTCAAAGGCGCTCTAAGGGGCCAAATTATCATTGTGCGAGCGGACATGATCCGATATTGCGGATCATGTCCGCTGTACATCGATAAATGCTGACAGCATACGCTGTAGGCATTTATCATTGCACAAGCAGTTCTTGTGAACTGCTGGTGCAATCCGCCCTCTGAAGATTTGCATCCGCTAGCAGGGGGTGTCAATCAACCCGATTGTATTTGATCGGGTTGATTTCTGGCGGACAGGTTATGGAGCAGCAGTCTTTAGACCGCTGCTTCATAACTTGTGTTTCTGGCGAGCATGAAGGCTCACCAGAAACACGGGGCTTCAAACTCCATACGGAGCTTGATAAATATGCCCCTAAAGCTGCATATACATATATATTTACTGGGAACACACAGATCCCATAGACTGCAATGTAAAGGCACTAACACCCCACTCCCACCAAAGTTAGCCCTAAAATACTGCCTAGTGCAATAAATTTATTAAAAAATAAAGATACTGCTTTCTTTATTTTTTTTAAATAAAATACGCTAGACAGTATTTTGGGGCCATTTGGGTCAGATTAAAAAAATTAACCAGTGATCTGATCTTGTAATGGCTGATTAATTATCACGCCCCCCCCCCAAAAAAAACGGGCAAAATTGCCTGTTTGCGGGCAAGCGATAATTTAGTGCTCCACTTGTAATCTAGCCCTAAATGTATTGCCTGTGGTGACAACTAACAAGCACTCGCTAATAGCACCTTATTAACAGATCTGTCGCTTCTTGCTCACATTTTATCTATCCTAGACAGCACAAATGCCTAACAAATATCCAGAAATACCTTTACAGTAACATAAATCTATTGTTAACACTTGTTGTCATTAGTACAACTAATGTTTTAATCTGATGTATCTATAAATCATTGTAATTAGCACAACAGGTTGTATGTATTTACTGTCATATGGTCGAACAGGGGTCTTAAACATTTTCATGTGAGAGTCTAACTGGAAGTATTTTTCACAAAGCTGCTAAATTAAAATTTAGGCCTAGAATATTTAGTGAAGCGCAATTGGCAACAAGCAGTGTGTTATTTTGTGCTCAGCCTTGCACAATAAATTTAAAAAATGCAAGCAGTATGGATTTTACTGGAGCAGTATTAGTTCTCCATACCGCTAGTATTTGTGCGGTCCACTTGTAATCTAGACCTAAATATGTTATCAGTGTAACAAAAATATATGTCTCTATACCTAAAAAATCTCAGTGAAGCTACTCTTAAAGAAACATGCAAAATGAGTGTAAAAATTCGGAAAACTTAAAGTGAAGGTAAACTAAAACGGTATACAGGGAGTGCAGAATTATTAGGCAAATGAGTATTTTGACCACATCATCCTCTTTATGCATGTTGTCTTACTCCAAGCTGTATAGGCTTGAAAGCCTACTACCAATTAAGCATATTAGGTGATGTGCATCTCTGTAATGAGAAGGGGTGTGGTCTAATGACATCAACACCCTATATCAGGTGTGCATAATTATTAGGCAACTTCCTTTCCTTTGGCAAAATGGGTCAAAAGAAGGACTTGACAGGCTTAGAAAAGTCAAAAATAGTGAGATATCTTGCAGAGGGATGCAGCACTCTTAAAATTGCAAAGCTTCTGAAGCGTGATCATCGAACAATCAAGCGTTTCATTCAAAATAGTCAACAGGGTCGCAAGAAGCGTGTGGAAAAACCAAGGCGCAAAATAACTGCCCATGAACTGAGAAAAGTCAAGCGTGCAGCTGCCAAGATGCCACTTGCCACCAGTTTGGCCATATTTCAGAGCTGCAACATCACTGGAGTGCCCAAAAGCACAAGGTGTGCAATACTCAGAGACATGGCCAAGGTAAGAAAGGCTGAAAGACGACCACCACTGAACAAGACACACAAGCTGAAACATCAAGACTGGACCAAGAAATATCTCAAGACTGATTTTTCTAAGGTTTTATGGACTGATGAAATGAGAGTGAGTCTTGATGGGCCAGATGGATGGGCCCGTGGCTGGATTGGTAAAGGGCAGAGAGCTCCAGTCCGACTCAGACGCCAGCAAGGTGGAGGTGGAGTACTGGTTTGGGCTGGTATCATCAAAGATGAGCTTGTGGGGCCTTTTCGGGTTGAGGATGGAGTCAAGCTCAACTCCCAGTCCTGCTGCCAGTTTCTGGAAGACACCTTCTTCAAGCAGTGGTACAGGAAGAAGTCTGCATCCTTCAAGAAAAACATGATTTTCATGCAGGACAATGCTCCATCACACGCGTCCAAGTACTCCACAGCGTGGCTGGCAAGAAAGGGTATAAAAGAAGAAAATCTAATGACATGGCCTCCTTGTTCACCTGATCTGAACCCCATTGAGAACCTGTGGTCCATCATCAAATGTGAGATTTACAAGGAGGGAAAACAGTACACCTCTCTGAACAGTGTCTGGGAGGCTGTGGTTGCTGCTGCACGCAATGTTGATGGTGAACAGATCAAAACACTGACAGAATCCATGGATGGTAGGCTTTTGAGTGTCCTTGCAAAGAAAGGTGGCTATATTGGTCACTGATTTGTTTTTGTTTTGTTTTTGAATGTCAGAAATGTATATTTGTGAATGTTGAGATGTTATATTGGTTTCACTGGTAAATATAAATAATTGAAATGGGTATATATTTGTTTTTTGTTAAGTTGCCTAATAATTATGCACAGTAATAGTCACCTGCATGCACAGATATCCCCCTAAAATAGCTATAACTAAAAACAAACTAAAAACTACTTCCAAAACTATTCAGCTTTGATATTAATGAGTTTTTTGGGTTCATTGAGAGCATGGTTGATGTTCAATAATAAAATTAATCCTCAAAAATACAACTTGCCTAATAATTCTGCACTCCCTGTATAAAGAATAACTTAATTTATTAACCCAAAATAATATTACTTTCATTCATCAATTGTTCTATATTTAATTATTAGCTTAGATATATTATATTTTTCTCACCGATTGCGCTATCCGAAAATCAACCCGTTTTTTTTTCCTTTTTCTAAACAACGATCACGTTCTTTAGTCAGCCAATTGATTCTCTGGCCGTTAGGCGGCCGTAAATTGATGTAATCATTTTGTGGCTCAAAATGCGCATGCGTAACTTTTTGTAGTTCTTAGTGTCCAGGTGAGCGCGTCCACGTTTCGCGCATGTGCATTTTCAATTTCATTTTTCTTGAAGTGTGTAAACCGCATCGCATGCGCAAAGGTGATAGTGCCATAAGGATGCGCATGCGCGGTTTGTAGATGATCGATGTGCACGAGCTTGGTAGACACGTATAGAATGGGTAGGACCGCTCTATGCGTCACTATATCATAAAGCCGGAAATAAGGAATGGGAGGAGAATCGGAAGGCAAGGGTAATAAAAATGAATGTTTAAAACGATATAAATAAATAATCTTTATTAAAAAAAATATAGCGACTGGATTTAACAGGGTAACAGGATTATAAATATGAAATATGAAGGCTAAAACTTTACCTTCACTTTAAACAACTTTGTTGTAATGTTTTCTCAATGGCCAAAGTTCCACCACTTATTTAGGTATTTATTTTAAATTGGAAACAGAGATATAAAAGAATAAAAAGAGACTAAATAGCAAATAGCGGTTAACTATACAATAGCAAGACACAACTGCAAGAAGAGCTATATCATAGTGGCAATAGAGTGTTTATTCATTCCATATGCTGGACAAGGAGTAGGTAAAAAATCCTGACTTTGTGTCTAGAACACCCAAGAGTGTCCATGACCAGTCCTTGGGGATGCATTTAATTTTATTAAATTAGACTACTTTACCATAACTAAACCTATTTTACAATCACATCCATTTACAAGGCTGATGTTGCCAGAGTGTTTCCTATGTGTTGTGGTTGTAATTATTGTGTTTCCCTGCTGCTAGCTGTTCAAAGTAGAGTTACACTTATAATAACACTATCTAATAAAAATTATTTTAAAAAAAATATTGCACAAAAAAGTTATTTGGGCTCAAATATCTGATGTTAGTAAACAAAAGGCAGGCAAAAGGCTTTAACATAGAGATACATACATACACATGTCTAAAGATGTATATGTGTGTGTGTGTATATATATATATATACATATATATATATATATATTTACAGACATATACAGTATACACATATAAGCACATAAATACATATGTATACATACATAGACATATATGTGTGCATTGGAGCCCTTTGCAGTTAAGTAGATGAAAACATGAAAATTCATATTTATGTAATATTCATATTTTATAAGTGTTATGCTGTGTATTTACTGTAAATATTTTACATTCCAATGCTCTGCACATATCAGAATATGTTCTATGTATTTATAATTAGATATTCCTATATATATATCTGTATATATCTATACCTATATGTAATCATCTATATTTATATAGGTATAAACATATATTGTACCAAAATACCATCAGAAATATGTAGAAATTTGTATTTATGAATACATAGAACATATTCTTCTATGTGAAGCACATTGGAATGTGAACTATTCATATTTTCATGTTGGGTTAGTGCACTTGAGAATATGTATTCAGGTTGCTTCCAGAGGCACTTTGGAACTCTGTAGTGAACAATGCAAATGATGAAAGGAGATTTTTACTCACTATTCACCCCACCATTTAGCAGCTCTACTCTGTGAGTTTGAATACTGTACCACTCTGTTGCTCCTTGATGCTTCCACTTACAGTTGACCAGATCTAGTAGGGCAGACGTTTCATGAACTGACTTGTGACAATGATGGAATCCTGTGAGCCATGTTTAAAGTAACTGAGCTCTTCAGTGTTGCCAGTTATATTCCAATTCATGTCTGTGGAAATTTCATGGCTGGATATTTCTGTAGACTTATATGCACGTCAGCAAGGGGTGTCCACATACTTTTGTCCATATAGTGTAATTAAACTGTATTTCAAGTGGCATTGCCTGATTTTATACAGACCAATATCTGGGGCAGTGCTCTTTTCTCTACTATTGCTACTGTGGATGTCTTAACTTCTTTTTTTGTTACTTTATATCTCGATTAACATTGCTTTTTTCCCCAAACAAAACAACCCACCTACGTTTTTTTTTTTCTTTCTTTGTTTAAGTATAAAGATGCATACAGTGGCTTTTGTTGTTAGTTTGGCTAATCTGGTTTTTAAATATAATGGCACTGAAAAGATAAAGAAACATATTAAGAATAAAACAGATCAGTATGTAGAAGATAGGCCAGTAAGGGTAATTTGTGAAAATGGGAAAAAGGGGGGGGGGGGGGGCGTGTGTGGGACAAAAGAAACATGACTACAAATGTTTTCTCATATGGTAATACCCTTTATTCTTTCTTTCTTTCTCTTTGTTTTTCCCTGTCTGCTTTTTCCATTCCTTTTTATTTATCTCTCACTCTTTTTTTTATTTATTTCTTCTTTTTCCTACATCTCTTCTCTTTCTTCTCTGTATGTCTTTTAATTCTTCCTTTTCTGTCTCTTATTAGTCTATGGCATTGAACAAGGTTTACCAAAGACCTTGAGAGCACAGAGAATAAATCTCTCTCCCTTAAAATAACTTGTATCCCAATCTTCAAATCAAAGACACTTCCCAAGTAAAGAGTTATTTTTGTCCATTAGAAACACTCTCCATCAATGTAAATAGCATCACCTACTTCTTCTTATCAATTTGGTTAAAAATCATAAATTTATTTATTCATTTTTTGTAATGGACCATCCTTTTCCTAAAGGGTCATGAAACTCACATTTTTATTTATGATTCAGACAGAGCATAACATTTTAAACAACTTTGCAGTTTACTTTTATTGTCTAATTTGCTTAATTATCTTTTAATTATATTTTAATTGCTTTTAAAAAAAAGCAATTTAAACACATCTAGTGAGCCAATGAGAAGGGGCAAATGTGTGCAGTCACCGGGGGGCGGAGCCAGCAGCGCACAGGAGAGGACGCAAGTCTTCAGAGCTCCGGTACATTCATCTCTAAAAATGACCTAAGACCAAATTTAAATGCACTAATTAGCTTTTATCAGTATCTAATTGCTCATCTAAAGCCTCGGCTGGTATTTGAAGGATCCCAATTCTATCTTCTTATGCACTAACCGGGTGCTAGAACTGACAAGCCTACTCTGAAACTTCATAGGAGGTGGCCATTTTACCTCCCACGTGGGAGCTCAGATATTATGGCTGACATTAACCTGATTCTGGTTGAGATTGGAAGGCTCCTAGCCCAACATAAAAAAAAGCTCTTTGCCACTTTGAATGGAGCCGCAGATGAGGAGGAGGAGGAGTGCGGACCTGCGACTGTGAGATCTCCGGTCCCGGCTGGGGCAATCTTTTCTGAGGGGAACGCTCTGGGACCCCAGTATCCCCCGTGCACTTTCAATCTGGTTCCAGTTGTGACGGAGGCACCTTGTGAGACCGAAGGGAGTATTGGTGAGGCTGCAACTTCCAGCGCGGTCTACACAAATCTAATTGGAGAGGATCCCACTCAAATAGGTCAGAAGAGAAACGAAGCAAGGTATGGATCTTGTGGGTCCTCAAAGTGTGCTTCTGTTATAAACATGGACTGCTATGTGGATGACTCCGAGACTTCCTACATGAAATTACAAATACAGATGACATTGCAACATGCAGAGAGGGAGGCAATGGCTAAGGGAAAAACCCCTATCGAGCGGCTTTCATATAAACTAATATCGGCTTTTACTTCATGGCGCTTCAGGCTGCCTATACTGGTGAGGATCGACCAGATAACACAATACTGCAAGTATGAGCTATCTCTGAAGCCTACAACATTTTTAACTTATTTTGAAGCAGGCTAACTATTCTGGATGAAGGCCCCACACTCGATTTTTGAGTATGCTAACCCCTGGAACCCAATTAATCCATTATTTAGCATTGCTAAATTAAGACTCTATCTAATGTGGACTTGTGCAACTGTTTATGCTTTAAATGTTCTATATTATTGCCCCCTAGAAAATTTGCTTGCTCCCTGATGTGTTTAGCTTAACTTTTTATATCTTTCTGTTCCCTGCAAAATTTGTTTGAGCCCTGATATGTTTTTTTTATTTTTCATTGGGGCATTAATAGAAACTGAATGTAATGCTATTTATATGTATTTCTGTTTATGTTTAAATGGGGCCAGTTTATCATCCCTTTAGCTATTCATGCTATTGCATTATATGTACAGGCTCCTCATTGTTTGCATATTTAGTGAGCTTACCAGAATTTAAATATTTCATCACATAATTCTTCTAAGTTTGCAGGATCTCATGCTTCATGTATAGGCATTGTGTTTAGATGAAATTTGTGTACATGACCTCTCGCTGCCAGCGGCCGGGGCGGCGTGATGTTTGTGTCTAACAAATATATGGCTTTATAGAATAGTTTTTGATATAGCATTGCACCATAATGCCTGTTATTGATGCACAATTGTTTGTATTGTTTTCATAATTAATTTGTCCAGGAATATAAATGTTCCATTATGTTTACTGGATCCATCCCTTTATTGTTATGATGTTTTCCCATTGTTGGCATCTCCGCCTATAGCAGATCTTTTACTCATTTATATGTGGGTGACAGTTTAAATAAGGTGTGTGCCTGTTGCTGGGCATAGGGCCCGTGCCTAGGCAGCAGAAGCACACTAATGTTTTATTCAGTTGCTTTGGCGCTTGTTCTCCCTATAGGAATCATCCCCTTATAGCATCTGCATTTTATATTTTTCTGTGAATCTAATTATCTCTTCAGTCCCAGTGTGTAATTTTTTGGGGTGAGGTGACGCTTCCCTGTTCACTTATTTTTAAGGGCAAGATCCCCTTAGATAACTAGCTACTAATAATAATACCTAATAGGTTTGAGCCTGCCTACAGTAAGTTTTGTTCCCCTTCTCGCCCTAGATGGATACCAATCTCGGCGTGGAATAATGTTATCCCCTATTCTTTGTTTGTTAGCTCATTAATATATTGATTAGTATACATATCAAAATCTCGCCCAACCACAATATGAAGTACAACATCAATTCAATACTCCAAGTATGTCTCTGCTGCAGGCTGGCCCTGCATTAACATTCCCATCATTTGGGATCTATATACTTACAACACTCATAATGCAGCGTTACTATCATGAGTAGCTAATCTATATTTACTTCTCCCCCAGTTTTCCATATGCTCTTGAGACCTTAATTAGAGTCATGTTAAGTTTTACCCACCTAGTTTAAATAACCACCTATAGGAGTTAGCCCAATTATAACCTATTTCCGGTGCATCTGTTTGGCAAATTTAGAAGACAAGCTGACATCTCTTATCTGCTTCTCGTAGGTAACTCATCACCTCCACCCCCCCACTCCACTTAATATGCCTCCCTTAAGTGGGAGGACTGACTACGCGGTTTTTCTTACATATACCGCACCCTATATACCCTCCTTTCTAGCTAAATCTTGCAGGTTATCATTATACTCAGCTTTATTTTTTTCTTAATCTATGCAAGATTGTCCAAATATATATATGTACGTAACAATATTATCCCTTTAGCACCTTACTTAATTTACACACTATTCATATTAGTAAGAGATAAAATTATAAAAAACTGAGGTTTACCAACGAGACCCACAAGTGGTCTCTTTTGTTTGCACATGCCTTCTTTTATCTTAAATGCTTGTGATGGTCCAAGAGCGGCCTAGGATTTTATTTAAAAGGCATTTCAATATTTGGCATTCTATGTATCTCATGGTTGCATGATATGTAAATTGTTACACTTGCGTTTATTTTCTGTGTTGGTTTTCTCATTCTTGTAACACTAAATCTTACTGTATGTGACATGCAATGCAAGAACCTGTTTTTATGACTATTGTATGCCTTTGAATATTCCTCAATAAAAATTATTAAAAAAAAAAAAAAAAAAAAATGTGTGCAGTCACCAATCACCAGCTAGCTCCTAGTAGTGTAGGATATGCACATATTCTTTTTCAACAAATGATAACAAAAGAACAAACAACATTTGAAAATACAAGTGAATTTAAAAGTCTTAATAGTACATGCTCTATCTGATTCATGCAAGTTTAATTTTGACTTTCCTTTTCCCCCATTATTACTGTATTTTAGTAACGACTTTGAACAATATTTACTAAATTGTGAAATCATGATTACAATAAACAAAATATATATATTTAGAAAATGTAATTATAAAAGGCTTTAATAAAGGCACACACTATTCTCACTTATTAGGTGTTAATGTAACACTTTCACAGTTATCATCTCAAATGTTTCTTGACGCCTACTATGCCCTTGTTAATTTATTCTTTTCAAGTTGTTACACTACAGACTTCTGTTGTCCCGGAAGGCCAAGTATAGCAACATAAGTGTTAAAACATCATACCAATGTATCAGTCATGGGACACATACGCAATCTTGGTTGTTTCATTTGAGTTAATAAAGACATTTAATGCAACCACACACCTATGGCCAGCCGGCATCACTACAAATAAAGAAACACACAGGCATTTTAAGAAAGTTTTATAAAATATAAAAATACCAAACTTTTTAAACGGTTTTGTTTATAAAAAAAATATTTAAAAAATTGTTAAATCTTAAATATGTTTGTGCCCATCTGCTCATCCCTTTCTTCACTTTATATTTGCTCTGTGTCTTTAGAATAGAATCTTTGCAGAATCTGTTGTAAAATAAGGAAAATTATTTCAATGTCCATTTGTATTTGCAAATATTTGTCTGCCAAGAGATCTTTGAGAATGCAGTTTTTCAAGTAATTTTGTCTGCACATACATTGTTGAAATAGAACAGAACGTAATCCCATGAGCATGTACCTATAGCATTTTTTTTACAATTTTAAATAAACATGGCCAAGCTCCCAACATCTCACATTTAGCTGTATAATCATGGTTTGGTAGCATTGCTACACTATCACTCAACAGCTTCCCAGAACCTTATAAATGACCTATCAGGCTATGCCCCCAAGTTCCACAGCTCTGTCTAACTCCTCCCACTCTCCTCCTAACTCTGCCTCGGCACAATGTGACTCTGCTCCCAAGCAACCAAACCCCCAATCTAAAATTGTCTCAGGAAAATGTTAGGGGTATGAATTCACAACCTGTGTCATTCTGGAGTTTATAGAGCTTTTTGAGGATAAGGCAATCTTGACTTTTGCATTTAATTTTAAAATCTTTAAAATAAATAGTTTTGGGGCCAGATCAGACAGACCGATTTACAGTGTAAAATTACAAATCAGAATTAGAATTGATGTGTGTCAGGAAATTTAAATATACAGGTTCAAAACACACTTTTACAGCAAAATTAATTTCTGTTTTTCCATGACCTATTCAGAGATGACCAAAGCTTGAATCTCAGAAAGTGTAGTTCTTTTGGTGTGTTGCTTATATTTAAAATGTCCTTTGTGTAACCTTAAAGGGACACTGAACCCAAACATTTTCTTTTATGATTCTGGTAGAGAATATAATTTTAAACACCATTCCAATTTACTTCTATTATCGAATTTGCTTCATTCTTTAGATATTCTTAGCTGAAGAAAAAGTAATGCACATGGGTGAGCCAATCACACGAGGCATCTATGTGCAGCCACCAATCAGAAGCTACTAAGCCTATATAGATATGCTTTTCAGCAAAGGATATCAAGAGAATAAAGCAAAATAGATAATAGCAGTAAATTAAAATCGCATGCTCTTTCTAAATCATGAAAGAAAAAAATGTGGGTTTCATGTCCCTTTAACTGCTTGGATGCTACTGGTTAAAGGGAAATGAAACCCAACATTTTTCTTTCCTAATTCAGATAGAGAATACAATTTTAGGCAACTTTCCGATTTACTTCTATTATCTAATTTGAATCATTCTCTTAGTATGCTTTGTTGAAGAAGCAGCAATGCACTATTGGGTGCCAGCTGAATCTACTGGGTGATACAGTAACATCAACCATAATACTGCAGAAGTGAATGATAAAAAAAAGAAGGCGCCACCATAGTGCACAATCAGATGTGTATAACACGCCAGTTAAACAAGTAAGACCGTACTTACAAGCTGTAAGACACTTGAGAAGTGTCACAAACGCCTTCTGGACTGTTATGGAGTCGTCCAGCTAACTCACACTGGTGGATCTCAGAAATCCTCTGGGATGTGAGGGCGGCGATGGCAAAAAGAAACCAGCATCCAGCAGCAGAAGTTCCACAGAGCCGGCTCGTCCTGTACTATCCACTATTGTTGTAGATACATTTGTAGATACAATGTATCAGATGGATCGGTTGGATGAGTAAATAAATGGATAAAAGATACTTCGTGGCAAAAGTCTTGTAAAAGCAAACAGACTTATGCACCCTAAATAAAGTCTGTTTGCTTTTACAAGACTTTTGCCACAAAGTATCTTTTATCCATTTATTTACTCATCCAACCGATCCATCTGATACATTGTATCTACAAATGTATCTACAACAATAGTGGATAGTACAGGACGAGCCGGCTCTGTGGAACTTCTGCTGCTGGATGCTGGTTTCTTTTTGCCATCGCCGCCCTCACATCCCAGAGGATTTCTGAGATCCACCAGTGTGAGTTAGCTGGACGACTCCATAACAGTCCAGAAGGCGTTTGTGACACTTCTCAAGTGTCTTACAGCTTGTAAGTACGGTCTTACTTGTTTAACTGGCGTGTTATACTCATCTGATTGTGCACTATGGTGGCGCCTTCTTTTTTTATCATTCACTTCTGCAGAGTTTAACATCTTGGGACACCAACAAGAAATTCGAAGAAGCAGCCTGCCATCCGTTCCAGATTTCAGGATTTGGATTATGGACTAGATGAACTGTCCATTACAACATTCCCATCATCTGCACCATTGGTTTGGTTTGACTGGGTTTATAACCACACTGTTTTTATTTCGCAGTTGTCACTTTTGCGTATATATATGCATAGGTGTTTTTAATTTTGATGCACTATATGTTTATATAATTTATATATAGGTACTTGGCGCACTGATTGTTTATATAAGTTTATCAACCATAATATGCAGCCACCAATCAGCAGCTCCTGAATCTACCTAGGAAGCCTTTACAACAAAGGATATTTAGAGAACAAAACAAATTAGATAATAGAAGTAAATTATAAAGTTGTTTAAAATGTCATGCTCTAACTGAATCATGAAAGATTGAAAGAAAAAAATGGGTTTCTTTGTCCGTTTAAGGACATTTTTATTTGTTGCATATCTTAAAAATCAAGGAGATTCAGTGGTTTCTTAATGAAAATTCAAAACTTAAAGGGACATGAAACCCAAATTATTTATTTCGTGATTTAGAAAGAGCATGTCATTTTAAACAACTTTCTAATTTACTTCTATTATCCAATTTGCTTCATTCTCTTGATATCACTTGCTGAAAAGCATATCTAGATATGCTCAGTAGCTGCTGATTGGTTGCTACACATAGAGGCCTTGTGTGATTGCTATTTCTTCAACAAAGGATATCTAAAGAATTGAGCAAATTAGATAATAGAAGTAAATTGGAAAGTTGTTTAAAATTACATGCCCTATCTGAATCATGAAAGTTTAATTTTGACTAGACTGACCCTTTAATTTCTTCACTTGCTTTCTCAAAAAATAACGTAATCATCTTTTATTAAAGGACTCTTGGGTAAGGTGGTGCAATAATTTTTATATTTATGATTAAGGGGAGAGAACTTTAAATGTAACATTTCAATTAGAAGAACATTGAAAATAGTATTTTCTGTGACTTTTTTTTCTGGAGAACACTAGGATGAATAAAGTTATTTTTTTTAATTTACCTTTTCTACACCAGGGAGGATAACATTGTTTGACTTGAGATGATGTAAGATGTCCAGCTATAAAACCAGAGATTACTGCACCTTTTCTACATATGTATATTATGCTTCATAGAATTATTAGATGAATTAATCAATGTATGTATATATTGGCTACAATTTGTATAGTAGTCAGAATCTTTGTTTCTATAAACAAATATTTACTGGTATTATCCAGTTTTCATCTTGAAAGTATTTTCTTGCAAATGACTAAGCAGCAGTTGTTTTGAGGAATAAGTCAGTAAAAAAAAGCCTGGAAGGGAGAATCATAAAGTCTAAATACACCCATGGGGAGAATGAAATTCACAGCCAGAAGTAGCTTAGAAGACATGAGCTAATTAAATTCATGGGGGGGGGTTTCTCTTTTTTTTTTTAAAAAATAACTTTACTATTTTGCTGCAATACCTTTATAGTAGAGATTGTGGTTCAAAAGAGGACATTTCTGTGGCCAGCTGTTATGTTTCAGTTTTTCACAAATTCTTAAGAGCCATGGGCAAATATACAGAAAGCAAGGAAAAAACTAAAACAAACAGAAAACATTAAAGTTTAGCAAACAGTAGCTGGCGGCAAATATACTGAAACAAAAATAGTTTTAACATAGGCGTGTGCATGGCGTGTGCATGGGGTGTGCTGGGTGTGCATGTGCACACCCTAATCACTTGTGGTCAGAGGGGGCCTGCTATCCAACTGACTGCTTGATGCAGAGCTTGCTCTATAATCACACTACACAGGGGGGGGGGGCACATGAAACATCACATGCACAAATTTGCATAAATTAGGTAGAACCAGATTAAAAATGGAGCACTAATTTATAGCACGCCTGTAAACGGGTAAATTCTCCCGCAATAAATAACCAGCCATTACAAGTGGCTGGTTATTGCTACCGTGAGCTTGCGGTAGAAATTAGCGCTCTGAAAATTAACTAGGGATTAGATCTCTGGTTAATTTTCTAATTGTCCCCCAATTGCCCCCAAAATAGATTGTAGAGTTCTTTATTTAAAAAAATAAAACCATATTTATTTTTTAATAAAGCAACTGCACAAAGCAGTTATAAAGGGATTAAAGTTGGCGGTGTGGGGTGTTAGAAAACAAACGGCACTGAAAAATGCCTTTACATTGTGGTCTATGGGAACTGTGTGTTCTCTATAAATATATATATATGCTTTTATACACACACATATATATATATATATATATATATATATATATGTATGTTATTAATATTTGCATATAGACATATTAACACATAAATATATATGTATATATTCATATACATATGTATTTAAAATTGTTGCCCATCGCTGTACGACTTACCCCCTTTGCTACGCTAGATTCTGGCGGCATGAGAACGAGGATCCCATTGGAGCCTATGGAAGAACACTCTTATGAGTGCTAAGCTTCTGTTGCACCTAACCTGTAATACCAGGGCACATTTGCGTCTGTGTGTATATGTGTGTGTTTGTGCTCTTGAGTGTACACTCTAATGCAATAGGCTGCACACACTTATGAGTTTTAATCAGAGCATGAAAACAAAGAAAAAGTCAATTTTTGTGGGTGCTGAGGTTTCAACTGAAATAAATATGTAAATACTGGAAAATAAAAGTAGACAACTAGACAATACAAATTTATATTTTAAAATTCAAAAGAAATGAGAATGTGTTTGGATTTAGATATATATGAGTTCCACATATTTGAGCTCTGGAGTGTCTGCAAATGCCAGAAACTTACAGATATTTAGTATTTCTACCTTTTCACTCCCATATAATTACTTTAGTCATATTTATAGTGTTATATATTTTTTCACCTTTTCAAAATTTAGTTAAACTAGTAACTTTGGTGTGATGATGAGGATGATGAGGAATAGAAAGTCTCCACATTTTAAGAATGATTTACATAAAAAAAATTAAAAAAATTAAAGGGATGTGAAACCCAACATTCTTCTTTCATGATTCAGATAGAGCATACGATTTTAAACAATTTCTAATTTACTTCTATTATCATGTTTACTTTGTTCTTTTGGTATCTTTTGTTGAAAAGCAAAGATGTAAGCTTAGGAGCCGGCCCATTTCAGGAGCACTATATGGCAGCAGTTTTGCAAGAATGTTATCCATTTGCAAGAGGGCTAGATGGCAACACTATTTCCTGCCATGTAGTGCTCCAGATGCCTACCTAGGTATCTTTTTAACACAGAATATCATGGATCAAAGAAAATTTGATAATAGAAGTCAATTGTAAACTTTTTTTAAAATGTTATGCTCTGTCGGAATTACAAAATAAATCTTTTGGGTTTGATATCCCTTTAATGCCCTTTTCTATCCCACTAAAGCACTGACCTTTAAATTATTTTTAAGTGTTTCATTTCTCAAAAATAAATAAATAAATGAAACAATTGTGAAACTCCAAATCTTCTTATTTACATTTTCAAATACATTTTTAGTTCTCTGTTGCACCAAATGCAGCGTGGCGCTGTATGCAAAGTAAAACAGCTGCTGTTTGAATGATCTAAAGAAATAATACAATCTAGTCCGTCCCATCCAAAGAATGACTCTCTGGGGCATTTAGGAAATTGTTTTGCAAATGAAAAAAACACAGCTGGTCATTGTGTATTCCACAACTGTGTAATGGATCAAATGTACTGACATTAAGACAAGATTTTCATACCCTTATTCATTCTTCATTTAAAGGGCTGCACAACTGGTATGCTCTAATATGTAAGAGAATGCCATCATTACTGATCTTAGATAACTATTGCTGAGTTTTTTATTGGTAATGTTAATCATTTTTAGCCGTTGTTTTTTTATAAACATAACACCTTCCATCATTTTACAATCGTGCCAGAGATTCATTTTTTGTTTACCAAACTATGGCATCTGTACACAGTTTTTGTCTTTCATTCAAGTATTAATATCTCAAAATGTAAAACTTTTAAAACTTGTAAACCATACACATATTCAATAAAACCATAACAATAATTAAGAAGGATATTGCCTATAGAAGTTACCTTTAAATATGAATATTGAGGGCCAGATTACAAGTGGAGGGCCAACAGTTAGGGGCGAGTGATAAGGGGTTTATCATGGGTGTTTGCATGCGTCAGGTTTTTCGTGCATTTACAAACTGAAAGTAAACACAATCGCTTGAGAGCAATTCAAGTTAACATGAGTCGTGTTAGTGAATCCTCAGAGCTCTGGTTAACTGTTTCACAAAACAAAAAAGTGTCACAAAACATCAAAAATACATTACAAAGTACAGTTACACTCATAATAACACCATCTAATAAAATTATTATATATATATATATATATATATATTGCACTTAAGCGTTAAAGGGCTGAAAGATATGAGGTCTCAAGTGTTAGAAAAAAAGGACTGCAAAGGGCTTTACATAGAGATACCTACATATACATCTCTAAAGAACATATACGCTTTATACAGTACTGATGTTAGGACTCGAATACCCGATATTGAACGCAAATGTTACATTTTATGGGTTGCTCCCTTTTGTCACTTTATGTATGTATTTACATTTTGTGTGCTTACTTGTAAAATCCTACAATTTATGGAGGCTGTCTCATCATTGTCCAGTAAGGGGGTATAACACACACATACAGAATATTAATGTTTTAGATATCCGGGATAGTTATATATCATGCCCCTTCTCAATTGGATTTGCATTACATATTTGTGTCTGTATTATATCCTTGTCCCACTACCTTTGTAACACATTGGCTTTGTGATATTACTTATTATCTGACTACCCCTATCACTCCAATTGTCCATTTACACTACTAGCCCCAATAGAGACAGCAGACACTATCTATTGCAGGTAATGTTAGGGTGAAGGCTTGTCCCATTAAGCCTATAGGAATACAGTTGCGCTCACAATACACTGCACCAGTAACAGTAGACTGACACTCGCTTCTACTCTAGACATAACATGTAGATATTACATTGGTGGTAAGCTTTCTGTGATGACTGCTGAGCAAGGGCCCATTGCTATTTCTACTGCTTACAGTAGGTAGCCACTTTTTTACAATCATGTACCTGCTATCTACCCTCTAGCACATCATTTTCATTTTGTTTATCTCCTTTCTGCTAGTTATGGGCATTCTGCTAATAGATACTAGGTTGTGATAGCTACATATAAGAGTAAGACAATGTTTTATTATCTATAATTCACATCTTGATCCAGTGTTTTAAATTCTTTATTTGTTTGTAATATTACAGGATCTGTTGGATTACCAAGGGATGTACAGCACTGGCACTGTTTACACTGCTTGTATCTGGGTTACACACATTATTTTATTAGGCATTAATTAGACTACAGTTCCAATTAACACATATGGATACTTTGTATTTAACATTGCATCAATGTTATTTTAGAATATTTTTAGATTGTATAGGTATGTTTTTTCACTTGTTTTATAATTATGTGTAAACCATAGGGTTGCTATGACAACTGCTTTGGCGTTTCTTCACAAGGGGGAGGGGCCTATATGGTATTTGTTGATCTGATGAAGGGGTGCAAGCCCCGAAACGTCACTGGAATAAAGAACACTTTTTGAAGTCAAGCCCAGTGAGTGCTGTTTCCTTCTACATATAAAGACATATATATAAGTGCATCTGATCCCTTTGCAGTTAAGTAGATTAAAACATGTTAAATCATATTTATGCAATATTCGTATTTAAGAAAATGTTAAACTGTGTATTTACTGTAAATATTTCACATCCCAATGTTGTTCACATAGCAGAATATGTTGCAAGTATTTATCAACAGATATACCTATATATATCTTTATACATCTATACCTACAGTTTATATAATTATTATTATTATACTTTTTTTATGAAGCACCAACATATTCCGCAGAGCTGTCCATGGATACAATTAATTTAAATAAAACAATGATATAAAACTTGTAAGAGACAGGACAAAATTTACAAACACATACAGGAGGAATTGAGGGCCCTATTCCCATGGGAACTTACAATCTATATAAACCTATATAATCATGTAAATATGTATATGTACTGTATATAGGTATAAATATATATTTGTGCAAAAAAACATATGTAGAAATATGTATTTATTAATAAACAGAACATATTCTTCTAGGTGAAGAACATTGGAATGTGAAATATTTAATATAGTGTACTTGAACATATGCGTTCGATTTTGAGCATGTGTGATATTTTTCCGCTTTTTTTGCTGCATTGACGTCTATGGGGGAATAGGTTATCACTCGCGTGATATTGTAAGTTCAGCTTTTTGCGCACGTCGGGTTAGTGCTCGAGCAATAACTTTTTCATTTCAACTTGTAATATGAGCGTAACCCAGAGGCATGCAAAAAGCTTACTTCTATCACAGTTATTGCTCTAGCAGGAGCATTAATTAATGCTCCACTTGTAATCTGGCTCTTAATTAGTTAAATAGTAAAATATGATATATTAAAGTAGCAATTCATCATTCATTATTATGTACATGTGCTGCTTAAATTAATGAAGAGGGATATATTAATTAAAAACATAAGTCTTACATAGAGTGACCGTATTTTTCACTCCATAAGACGCACTTTTTCCCCCTTCAAAAGTAAGGGGAAATGTCTGTGCGTCTTATGGAGCAAATGTGATTGCCTTTGATAAAAAAAGTAACACCGCACAGTGACCTGGCTGGCTGGCCCGGCTGCCCATCCCGGCTATTATTGCTTTTAACTTGTTGGCATCGTGGTGGTCTGTGCACACCGCGTGTGGGTGTGTTGTCAGACTCAGTCTCAGAGTCATAGAGTGGGGGACTGGAGCGAGAGGCGGAGCTCACTTGCTTTGCGCAGCTGCTGCGCTGCTTGTTGCTGCCAGTGGCTGGCTGAGTCCTGACGTCACTCACTCTGAGACTGAGAGGAAGAAATCTTGCGGGATGAGCCGCGGCCGCCTGACATCTCCAAGTGAGTTGTGACACAGGCTCAAACACTCCAGCAGCAGCACCATCCATCCATCTGAGCCACGTGAGATGGTGACTAAGTGAGCCACCCGCTGCTGCCTGCAGAAGACAGTCGACGAGTGAGGAGCATCTGAGCAGGTAGGAATGGTTGCAGCACTGGTGGGGGTCTCTGAGGAGAGGTCCGGAGGCCGGAGCCGGCATTTCTTGTAATGGGGGGGGGGCTCTATGAGGAGGGGCATTTGAATTTCTACTAGGATGGGGCCTGGGAGTATGAGTGTCACTCATTCAATTAAAAATGACTTTTTCACTAGTTACGGTACCAGTAGTTTCCTTCCTGTCCTGATAATAATTATATTGGCATCAATTGATGGCTGACCTGGCAGCAAGCAGCCAACGCCCAGGTCTGTTAGCACACCTCTGTAACAGTTTGCCAAATACTAACAATGGAATGCTATGTAATGTACCTGTAATAAGGTGGGGGGCGGCAAAATGTACCGTATCTTCGCCTGTGGGGCTAAAAAAACTAGCACCTGCCCTTAATATGATGTATGGTACCTTAATTCTTGTGAAATGCTCCAAAATGATACCGGTAAATCCAAAGGTTCTCTGGTGCTTCCTAGCATTCCTCGTTCATCCCTTGACTGTACATGGTACAAATGTAGGCTCTTGGACTTCAAGAAAAAAAGATACTAAAAAGCACATGATACCAAGAAAAAAAGATACTAAAAGGGACACGATACCCAAAAACAAACTAAAAAATGGACTTTGTACATCATATGTACCGTATACCATACATATGATGCACAAAGTCAATTTGTTTGTTTGTTTCTGTCTCTTAAAGGGATTGTAAACCCCAAAATGTTATTTTATGATTCAGATAGAACATACAATTTTAAACAACTTTCCAATTTACCGGTAATTCTATTATCACATTTTCTTCATTCTCTTGTTATTCATTGCTGAAGGGACAGCATTGCACTACTGACAGGAAGCTGGAAATATCTACAGTATTTAGCCAATCACAAGAGACAAATGTGTGCAGGCACCAATTAGCAGCAGCTCCCGCTAGTGTATGATATGTGCATTTTAATTTTTAACAAGGGATACTAAGAGAACGAAGAACATTTAAAAATAGAAGGGAATTTAAAAGTCTCTTAAAATGACCTGCTCTATCTGAATCATGCAAGTTTAATTTTGACTTTCCTATCCCTTTAAGCAGTATTAGGATAGTTGAAAATTCTTACCGTACTTTAATATGGATGCAATTCTATTTACGGTAATATTTCTTTAATATGGATGCAATTCTATTTGTATTGTGCCACCAGAGTGTGTTTTCTGAATTACGGTAAGAAAATGCTCAGAGATAACGCAAATGGTCTGCGCTCAGCGGTAAACATTGGAGATACCGTACTGGTACATTACTGACAGTTTCTTCATCACTGTATTTTCTTGCAGAAAACCTCCCCCGTACATACCGGTACAAAGATAATAAAGCAGAAAAGAATATCATATAAGATTCCTTTTAAACTAGAGGTAGTAAACTATGCAAATGAGCATGGAAACAGCAGCAGAGAGACATTTTGGGCCACCTCCAATTGAAAAAAAATATAAGAGAGTAGAGAAAACAGGAGGATCAGCTGCAAAAAGCGAATAAAAGTAAGCACACTTTTCGTGGGCATGCTGCAAAGTGGCCACAGTTAGACGTAACCATGAAAGAATGGATCACACATCACCGGAATAATGGCTTATCAGTCTCTACAAAAATGATAATATATGAAGTTAAACGTATTGCTGTAGAGAAAGGCATTCACGATTTTACTGGATCACCATCGTGGTGCTACAGATTTATGAGGCGATGTGGCCTTGCTATGCGCACCAAAACTAGAATTGCACAAAAAATGCCAAAAGAATATGAAAATAAGATTCTGTCTTTTGATAAATTTTACTTTTATTAACAAATTGACTTTGTTCTCTCAGGAGTGTGCATGTGTCTTTAGCAGTCGGCGGCAGCAGTATTTGCAACTATGTATAACATTACTAGAAACAATGTTGCAAACACTGCTGCCAGATGGCTAAGACATTTGCACACTCCTGAGCTCATTTAGGATTACTCTTTAAGAAAGAATACCAAGAGAACTAAGCACATTTGCTAACAGACATAAATAGAAACGTTGTTTAAAACATCATAATCTATCCATCCAATTGAAGTTTAAATTTGACTTTACTGTCCCTTTAAAGGGAAGTAAACACCTTGAGTTTTTTTATATAAAATGTTTAGTTGTGAGTAATGAAACAGCTTTGCAATATACTTTTATTCATTTTTTTTGCCCATTTTATTGTAATTTAGCTCTTAAAATTGAACAATTTCTTAATCTCCGAACATGAAAAGCACCCTGCTGGCTTCTCAAAGCTAACTCTGTTATATATCTGTGCCTAGTTAGTTTTAACTGATAAAAACTGCAAAGCAGAGTACTTTATACTAACTTTATGACCATGGCTAGCTTGTCTGCAAACTAACGCACATAATGGCTTCTCTAACTGCAGCAAATGGTGAAGGGAGTTTAGCTATTGAAGCAAATTGCAGAAAAAACTTCTTTAAAAAAACACTCCTTAATTTAATTGATATTAAAAACTTGGCTGATATGCTATTGAATAGCAACACAACAAAATGACTTGTAATTACAATCTGTTTACTGTCCCTTTAAAAGGACAGTAAACCCCTTATTCTAAGGTATTTCTGTATCAGCCAAGTATTAGGTTTTTACAACAAATTAACATAAATTTTATTGCAATTTTTTTTCAAGTGTTACTTTCCACCCACCAATCACTTTATTAGGAGCCAATCTGGGCTTTAGTCTGCAGACAACATGGCTAATGAGAATTAGAAAATTGAAGTTAAATTGCATGAAGAGAGAGAGAGCAAAATAAATTATTAAAGTATATTGTAAAGTTGTTTTATTATTCATAACTAAACATTTTATTATAAATGTCAACATGTTTACTGTCCCTCCAGTAGTATCAATATTAATTATATAATTACTTAGGAGAAAAAAGAGGATTATTATGTATTTTGTTTCCTTAATGTTATCAGCTCCTTTGTGATAATGCTTCAGATTATGACTTTTCAGGAAAGGACTACTCAGTTTCATTGAGTGCTAATGATTTATTTTTAAAATATTTATTTCTTAGCACTTAAATGGACATAAAATGTTTATGCAAAGTTAAAAAATAATTTGCAATATACTATCATAATTTACCCCTCCCCTTCCTGTAATGTAGCTTTAAAAAGTGTGTGTTTTTCCAGTTCTAAGTATTGCAAGTGCACATTACAGACCTCACAAGCCTAGCCCTGCTACATAATTCGCCTTAGAAATTGCAAAATAATGATAGTGGAAATGCTTGTCTACTTCAGTAACATCTACATTGGCTTTTCCAAACAAGAAATGTGGTCGTGGGGGAAGGGGTAGCCATTGCAAATAATTGAAGCTAATTATTTGTAAATGCATTCAGAATGTTTTTACACTTGGTCGATATGTTAATTTATCAAATCACTACAGAAAAGTCTAGTAATTAATATCTGAAAGAGAGGAGGTGGATCAAAGAGAGAAACAGAGATTTACTAGTTTACCACAATGTTTGAAGTGTATGAGTAACACCAGATTTAAGACAGTAGTTTTCTAACATGTCCTAATTATTAGTACTCAGTATCTGAGAGAAACAGGAATAGAGAGCAAGAGAGTTACCGACAAAGGGCCCGAGGTTTTAAACTTTGCTGGATCAGATGTGGTATTTCTCACCAACCCTCGCAGGGGGCAGTTCCTGCAAGTGGTGAGAAATCTCCTATAGAAAGTAATAGAGTAATAGAGGGAAACTTTGATTGGTAGTGCGAAGTTAATAGGGAGCAGGGGGCACACTTTAAAAATTAAATGCTACATCAAAAACAAATTACATTATGCTGTATAGTATCTTACAATTGCCCCTTTTTCATATGTACTGTATGTGCTTTTATATTAGGCTATTTAAATATTTAAGTATCCTATCATAACCTTACCACATTTTAGTTTGCAAGAAAAAAACAAAGAGATCTGCAGGGGATAAATATTTAGATAATGATGCTGGGATTTGAGAGACAATTTCATATGCGCCCATGGAACCCCTATGTTCAGCCCATTTTACAATTAAACAACAATTTTGCTTTGTGTTTTGTACTTATAAGTATGAATTTCTGTGTTTTTTGCACATCCAGCATATTTAAATTATGATTTAAGCTGTACATATTTAATACAATTTAAATACATATTTGTCCTGCATAATTTTGTATGAATGGTTCAATTATTTGTTTTGTATGATTTTGTGCACTTTTGTAATGTATGCATCTCCTTCCTATACAAAAATGCAGTATTAGCGACACACCCTGCTTTCAAGGTAAAAAGTGGCTTTTGATCATTCTACCAGGGAAAGAGAAGTACTGGTCAGCATTCTTAAAGTAAAGGTAAACTTTGATGAATGAAAGCACGTTTTTTTTTAAATACTATGAAAAACAGGGGCACTTTCATTCATCAAAGTTTAGAAGGCAGCCGTTTTGATTAAATACTAACCAGCTTCCTCCAATCACGGCATGGCCTCAGGCAATGACTACCCTGGGGGGAAAGCTATGATTGGAGGAAGCTGGATTAGTCATTGATGACGTGTGAAGAGAGGATCTCTGTGTGGGGGAAGCTGCTCTGGCTGTGCAAAGAAGAGAGGTCAGTTTTTAATAAAAAACGGCTGCTTTGTAAATTTTGCTGAAAGAAAGTGCCCCTGTTTCTAATAGTATTTAAAAAAAACTGGCTTTCATTCATCAAAGTTTACCTTTGATACCCAAATGTTAAAGCACATGAAAGTGTTGCAGCATAGCTGTAAAAAGCTGACTAGAAAATATCACCTGAACATCTCTATGTAAAAAAAAGAAGATATTTGAACTCAATTATCCTGAGTATTTACCCCACACTGTAAAGAGACTTTAAGCAGCCTGTCAGGATGCTTGTCCCAGGACAAGTTAGGTAGTGTGCATCTGTCATGTGCAGGCACAGTCAAGTAAGTTCTATGAAATCTCATGAGATCACAGCAAAAGCAAAGCATTACCTCAGCACTGCTAAAACTGATTGGCTATTGTTTTTTGTTTGTTTGTTTCACTTTTTCAACTTCCAGCTTTACAGCAGCTCAAGTATAACAGTTTATACAGGACTTACTATAGAGAGCTGAAGAAACTTTGAGGTAAAATATCTTCTTTTTTGCTTTGAGATGCTCAGGTGATCTTTTCAGCTTTTTACAGTTATGCTGCATCTCTTTCAAGTGATTTAGCATATGAGTATTATGTCCCTTTAAGTAATCTCACCAGCCCAGAGACCTTTAGATCATCAGGCCCAAAGTGAGGGTGTGAGAGAGCAGAGAGAGATTAAAAGAAAGTGTGTGAGAGAGATTTACTAGTTTTATTGACAAGAAGCCACAACACAACATTGTGAGGCTGATTTCTACTTTTTTTTTTCAAATGGAATCCTGGAATTGTGGTTATTCTCCAACCTATGCCTTAAGACATAATAACCTCATTTGTCCTGACAGTTTTGTGGTTCACAGATTACTCAGTATGTCACAAACACTTTAGTGTGCTGCCTCTTTTTGTTTTGGTTCAAATGTATTTCTAGGTGCTTTAAAATGAGAATGGATTTCCTTTCTAAATACTCATTTGTTAGAATTGAGTTAGGAGCCCTCTGCTAGCAATATGTAAGGCACATAAGTTTCAAACATCAATAAAATTGTATATCTTGGGTTTAATGTAATTACTGAATAGGACTAGCATTGCTGTACTGTAACACATATATAGGAAGGTTAGGAAATAAGCAGGTGTTTAATGCTAAGAAAGAAAATGATGTATTAATTTAGGCTGGGTTATTAACACTGCTGGTCTAATTAATCATATGTTATTCTGATTTTATCAATTGGGATTTTCTATGGGGTTGTGCAGTGTGTCAATATTTTATCACTATGAGATGGTACATAGTTTACAGCATCCTGTAGTCTATGATTGACATTAACACATGTCGAACAATGAAGCTTACTGGTCAAGTAAGTAATCATAAGGATTTATTTATTTGCAAAGTTCCAGCTCAGGTTACACAAAATCGCTACTGACAGCATGCTTACCAGATTTGATGATTTGAAGCAAATTGGGTAAAGTGTTTTTGCTTTCTATCTGTTTAGTCATTCATTCTATAGTAAATATTCTCTTTACATAAAAATAAAGCATACACAAGTGCACATGCATGCAAGAATATAAAAACTAACAATATTTATTATGTTCCTGGGTATGAGTGTATAATAATGGTCATTAATTTATTAATACATATTGTAATAGATTATAATGTTTTGAGGTCCGTATCACACATTCTGTGCACATAATTTGATAATAAAAGCTTTACATTTACAGCAATTTGTTGACTTGGTACTTGCATGGCACTCCCCAAAAAAGAAGAGAAAAAAGAATAGTGAAACTGAGGTATCACAAAATTAAAATGATTAATTTTATGGTTTACATTTTAAATATAGGTTCCAAAAAGAAGGTTTTAAATAACCTAGAGCTAGGTCTAATGGAGTGACAAGGGATTAGCACCAATATTTATACACCTTCATAACTGATTTTCCTATTCTCTATTATGTTACGTATCTATCTATCTATTAACCCCTATGCTGCCATATACACACTGCAAGTATCTATCTTTAATAATAAACATCTAAACTGCCCCATACCCACTGCAAGTTGCTAACTATTATCACCTATACCATCACATACCCACCGCTACTATCTAACTATTAACCCCTATGCTGCCACATACCCACCTCTACTATCTAACTATAAACCCCCATGCCACAATATACCAACTGCAAGTATCTATTAACTCCTATGCCGCCATATAACCACCGCAAGTATCTATCTATAAACCCCTATGCTGCCATATACCCACAGCAAGTATCTATCTATTACCCCTATGCTGCCATATACCCACCACAACCAGGGCCAGCGTTTGGTATAAGGAAGTATAGGCAGCCGCCTTAGTTCGCACCAGCTGGGGGGGGCGCTAAAAGAGGTGCCGACTGTGAGGATTTAAATTTATTATTTATTCAATTTTTTGTTGTGGAACTTAATCTTTGCCGATCGCTGCACCGGCTGGCTCTGGCTGGCTACCCCTGTGCATGCAACACAACTTAGTATAATCTATTAAAGTCTTCCTGATCCTGTCCCTGGGCTTGCCCAGCTATAGCTTATACTTATTATTATAAGCTGCCTATGGGATGGGAATGTGGATGTGGGCGTGCGTGTGGTTTCAGTCAGAGCATGGAGGAGGCGGAGCTCAATTGTGCAGCAGCTGTCTACTAGCTATGAAGAATTACTCCTTCTGAGAACGAGGAAGAAAATTGTGCAGGAGCCGCCTGACTCCACGTGACGTATGGCACACACACCGCACACTGCACACTGCACCGTCTAGAGCTGAGCCTTGTGAGGTGTGTGACTGATGCTGCAGCCCAGCCTACAGACGAGACAAGTGAAGAGAGACCGACCGACGGAGTGAGGTAGGAATGGTGGGGGTCTCTGAGGGGGCCTGGAGCGGGCATACTATAATGACTTTCCTGAATCCTGAATTTCATAGAGACAGAGTTGTTGTGCACATACTCCTCTGCTAAGGTCACTGGCTGCTACTGACTCAGCCAAGATTTTTGTTGGGCAGCTCACTGCTCAGAGTCTGAGAGTCTGCTTGACTTCTTAAAGCTTAAATAACCGACCATAAGTCATTGTTACCGGCTGTCAGCAAAGTGCCTTGTTATGCCCGATTGAGCTAATTGGAAAAAGGATGATCTAATTTAATAACATGTTATCAATTTGTTTAATTTTACAAATAAGTAAATGATGTGAGAGAATCTAACAAAATAATCTATGATGAAATGGAGCTAGTGTTAAGAACTTAATTCCTTTATCAGTGTATTATGTTGTATTATTATAACTGCTGAGCTCTTAGTATCTCTATACAGTAATAGGTGACTGGTTGTGATTGGATTTAACCCCTTTGTTGCAACTTTGTAGATGCTATATTTTCTAGATTTATACCGTATTCGTATGTATATATATATATATATATATATATATATATATATATATCAGACAGTGGTAGTGTAGCATAGAAAACCAAACAGTGGTAGTGCTGCATAAAAATCAGTCAGTGGTTTTGCTGCATAGCAAATCAGACAGTGGGTGTGTTGCATAGCAAATCAGACAGTGGGTGTGCTGCATAGAAAATCAGATAGTAGGTGTGCTGCATAGCAAATCAGATAGTGGGTGTGCTGCATAGCAATCAGACAGTGGGTGTGCTGCATAGCAAATCAGACAGTGGGTGTGCTGCATTGCAAATCAGACAGTGGTTGTGCTGCATAGCAAATTAGACAGTGGTTGTGCTGCATAGCAAATCAGACAGTGGGTGTGTTGCATATCAAATCAGACAGTGGGTGTGCTGCATAGCAAATCAGATAGTGGATGTGCTGCATAGCAAATCATACAGTGGGTGTGCTGCATATCAAATCAGACAGTGGTTGTGCTGCATAGCAAATCAGACAGTGGTTGTGTTGCATAGCAAATTAGACAGTGGTTGTGTTGCATAGCAAATTAGACAGTGGTTGTGCTGCATAGCAAATCAGACAGTGGGTGTGTTGCATAGCATATCAGACAGTGGACATATGTCTTATCAAGGCCTGACATTCTAGGCATGTAGTCTCTTATTGAGGTTGCAGGGGATATGCTTCTGAGCTGAGATCAGATGTGAGGTGGTATTAGTGTGACAGGATTCTAGTAGATGGAGTTTATTAGCTGGGGGAGGAGTACTGAAATGGGTGTGTACTGGCAGAAAAATTAAGACATTTGTAACAGATAAGGAGGTCATTAATTAGGGTGGTTGTAGCAGAGGTAATTGAGTAGATTGTTACTAATTGGTTTTGGGGGCATTGCACATCTCGAGTTAATTAGCTGGTATTTGCAGTATTCCACAGATATGAGTTTTATTTGGGGGAATACATGAGTGGGTAACATCGCGGTCAGTATGTCTATTCACTTTCCATCTTTTCATGTAATAAATAACTAGGGTGACCACCACATGTAGGAAATACAGATGCTCTAGTCTAAGCTCTAACCAGACAACTGATGTGTGTAGTGGGGGGTTTTACTATATGGGGTAAAGTATCACTGATGTGTGTAATGGAGGTTACTGTATGGGGTACAGTATAACTAATGTGTGTAGTGGGGGTTACTGTATGGGGTACAGTATAACTGATGTGTGTAGTGGGGGTTACTGTATGGGTACAGTATAACTAATGTGTGTAGTGGGGGTTACTGTATGGGGTAAATTATAACTGATTCATGCTGCATTAGTATTACAATTGTTTTATTACATAACAGGCATGCAGTTATGTAATACTATAATTGTAATGCAACTTAAAATATATTTATATTTACAATAACAGATCCATTGAGCAAGAATATCTATATTTTTAATTTATATATCAAATAATTAAACTAATATAAATTATAGATTACCATGCAACTTATTTAAAAGATTGTAGATGTAATGTAGTCATGCCTTGCATTGATATTCAATATTTAAACAGTTATGCATGTATATTGAATAATGGTTAAAATATTGCATATACATTAAAATGTATTTATGGTAGCGTGTTGTGTTTATTAGTGATAACATAGATATATACAGTATGTTAATATATAGTTATGTTTTAGTAGTCAGTAGCATTAAATTATATTTTTACATAACAGACATGCAGTTATGTAGACCTCTAATATAAATTATACTGTCTTTAATTAGAAATTATAAACACAACAAGCAACATTAATTACATTTTCATTTATATGCAAATATTAAAACATTATGTATTCTACGTAACAATACATCGTTTTAAATATTAAATATTTATGTGTAGGGCCTTAGATTCTACAGTTAGTTTTAGGTTATGAAAGATTAGGAGTCAATGTTTAAATTAATTGCATAGTCATGTACAATGCATGATATCTTAAAAGGGATTTAATTGTTGCTTAATATTATTTGAAACATAAACATATATTTTCAAATATATATTTATGTTTGAAATAATATCAAGCAACTATTAAATTCCTTTTAAGATATCTCCAATACATAAATAATCTACATGTACACTTCAAATCCGGTACCCCATTCCTCAAAGAAGGTATCCCTAGGTGCCTCATCAAATTGCCGACAACATACGAAAAGACCAACCTGATCCCTTGCACTCTACTCGATCAACACCCCTTTTAAGAAACAATGAACAAGGGGCTTAATTCCAGCACTGAGTTCCAGGAGCCCAGATAGGCTGGCGAGGTTTTGCCGAAGTGTTGGTTGGCCGCCGGCATTTTAGTGCTGTGACACGTTATTTAAACATTGATTTTAACTTTAGCGACATAGCTTCATAGTTATAATGGGGAAATGTATTATTAATAGTATAGTTTATTATAGTGAGTTATTTTTTGACAGTAGACAGTTAGCTGGGCGTTCCAGGGGAAAGTAGTTTAGACATTAAGTAAGTGTAGGCAATAATAGGGGCTTAGCTGGGGATTCCAGGAGTGTGAAGGTTAGATGTGACATAGGTGTAGGTGGTTAGGGGGAGTTAGCTGGGCAGTGCAGGGGGAGTATAGACTAGGTGTGACATAGTTATAGGTATTCAGGGGGAGTTAGCGGGGTGTGCTAGTGGAAGTAACCTGCACTTTGCTTCGGACACGTTGTCACAAGATCGATATGTTCAAAGAAGCGAAGTGCAGGTTTCGAGGAGGGTAGCGGCCATGTTTGCTTTGCTAGCTATAACCACGGTAACATTTGAAGTGTGCCTACATGGAAACTAATTTTCATTTCAGTGATTGTACTGTTTGGGCTGTGTAGGCACACTTCAATTAGGGCTCCGCAACAAAATGCTGACGAGCGGCAATGTTGGCGATATGGATGGTAATGTCACACTCTCATTGACTTCTATAGGAGTGACATCGCAGCTCGCCGGCATTGCTTGAACACACCCCTTTTCTTTGAATATTTTGATGGTCTGTCGATGCTTTGAATATCGGGGTCTCATACAGAACCGCAAACAACTCTGCATTGTCTAGCTGTTGGTTATCTGCAGCATCCTACTTGACTGCTGTTCTTATTAACCTCTGATGAGATCCCAACCATAGAAGCCATTGTTATTCATCTTGCCTGTCTTTGTTCCTGTAAAAACTTGCACCCATAAACTTGTGTTAATAGTTCTACTTCTCTATGGGTAGTGAGATCCTATACGCTGTGCTTCCTTAACTGTTCAGCTATAACTCTCCATGAATATCTGCATTACTAGTCCTTGTCGGGTTCCTGCTTATCAGTGTCTTGAGTTGCCTACTGCTTTTTTTGTTTTTTGTTATAATTTAACAAGTTATTTAATAACCTGATCTTCAATTTCAGGATGAGTCTATAGAAGACCATATATTGGCTCTTGTGACTAAGTGCAGCACTCAATTAATTTGTCTTCTCAATAGAATTCCTAGGGCTCCATTTATCATATTCTGGGCATATTAGGGTCACTTTAGGATCCTTGTACACCTAGCATCATGGCCAATGAGTAGTATCTGTAGACTGCATGTATCAATGCTTCTGCAATGCTGCCCTCTGCTTGCGTGTGACCAGGGGCTACCAATCATCCTGATTTGTTTGGAATCAGGATGATTTAATTCTGCCACACTTTAGGTAGTGGAGAGACTAAGTAGTCAATGTCTGCAGCTACTTAACTAGCATTTCAGGCTCACTCTCTCAAGCCTGAAATGCTGAAGCCCTGAAGCTGCTTCCACAGCTTAATAAATGGGGCCCTTCTCTGATGCTGTTAAAATTGTATTATTTTTTTATTATGAATAGCTTGGCTAACAACAAAGATATTGTGATACGGAATTCAGATAAGTGGGGCAGTATTGTAGTCATGGACAAACATCTGTATTTTGAAGAAGCATACAGACAACTGTCGGATAATAGGGTGTACAGGAAACTACACGCTAATCCCACAAAAGTCTTTCAAGAAAAACTGAGAAAGATTGTTGGGGAAGGCATACTTTTGGGTATTTTTGAAGAACAAGATATGGACATATTGGTGCCTCAGTATCTAATTTGTCCTATCTTCCATCATGTACCCAAAATACATAAGATTGCTGAATGCCCCCCAGGTAGGCCAATAGTAGCTGGTATTGGCTCTTTGTTTGAGCCATTAGCCGAATGGCTTGATTGTATCTTGCAACCATATGCAGTGTCCCAGCTGTCCTACCTGAGGGACACTTCACATCCTGTTGTTAACACTTGACCAATTAGTCTGGCAACCTGGACATACATGGGTCACTATGGATATTGTTTTGTTGTACACCTCTATTCCTCAACATCTTGGCATACAGGCGGTAGATTTTTTTTATGATTATAGAATCCAAATTTTCGCATGAACACATAGAGTATATTTGTAGTATTTTGAGGTTCCTGCTGTCACATAATTATTTCATGTTCAATGACAAATTTTTCCTCCAAACATGTGGCACAGCCATGGATGCAAAATTTGTGCCCTCGTTTGCCAATATTTTTGTGGCCTGGTGGGAACAGTTATACATATACACTCCTAATAACCCATGGCAAAATAGGATAGAGTTATTTGTACGGTACATTGATGAACTGCTCCTTATTGTGAAAAACCCTGTAGAGGATTCACAATTTAACAACTTTTTATCATATTGCAACAAAAATGAGTTGGGGTTAAAATTTACGGGGGTATACAGTGATAAACAGGTTAATTATTTGGATACAGAAATTATTACTAAAACCTATCGTAAACCAATTGTGGTAAGCGCAATTTTACATGCTTCCTCACAGCACCCTGATCACTTTATTAAATCTATTCCCAAGTCTCAATTTTTGAGACTTAGGAGAAATACTAAAAATGATTTAGTCTATGATAAACAGTCAATAGAACTTAGATACAGACTAATAAAACAAGGGTATAAGTATCATTCATTAGAACCTTGTAGAGAAAAAATCAAAGAGGTGAAACCCACACATAATGTAAATATTCAAAAAAGCAATACTAAGTTTGAGGATTCTATAGTTTTTTCAACAGAATTTAGTCAACAGTATCATGACATTGTGAATATATTGAGGAAGCATTTACATATTTTGATGGCCGATGATATATTACAGTCACATATTAAGCATTGCAAATTCGTCCCAAAAAAATCAAGGACCATAGCACAAATGTTGTCTCCCAGTCAGGTCACACTCAGAGATTACAAAAAACAAGGTACATGGTTGAATAAAACAGGTACTTACAGATGTGGAAGTAGAATTTGCTATGCATGTCCCAGTATTCGCCTAGGTAATCAGTTTAGCAGTCAGGTAAAACTTTGATATCAAGTTTTATGCTAACTAGTTCTCAATACGTAGTATACCTATTGACATGTAATCTTTGTTGCTGCCAATATGTAGGTAAAACTACAAGGATGCTCAGAACTAGGTATAACGAACACGTTAGGGACGTCAAGAATTATAACAAAGACTCCGCTGTTGCCAATTATTTTAACAATTTTCATTACACACACATTGCAAATTTATCTTTACAGGTTATAGATGTGGCAACATTGCCATCTAGAGGAGGAGATAAAGCTAACATTTTGGAAAAAAAAGAACTATATTGGACACTTAAACTCCAAACTCTTAGCCCTTCTGGCATGAACAGAGAATGTGACATTAACTTTTTTATTGATAACTGATTAGCCAACTCAGCATTATAATACACTTGTCCCATCTGTTCATGCGAAGAAAAGGATGAGAGAATAGTTCTTTCTTAACTTATGTCTTTATATAAATTTCTCATATGCCCACTGTACACATATATATATATATATATATATATATATTATTTTTTTTTTACTAATCTTCTATAAATGTCTAGTGTATATAACAAATTATGTGAATTATACAATAGACATTTTCTTATTTTTCTGACCGCTACTTGTGGACATGAAATAGTATCAATCCAGGCCTAATCTGTATGAAGTATAAATTAATCAACCTTTTGACATGGTCTTATTTATTGGTCCCAATATTCCCCAATTATGAATTAATGCCAATAGTAGTACCCATCAAATATCCATTGAATGCTTATTGTTTATGAATTATGAATTAATTAATTTTTCTATCTTTTTGTAAATTTATTTGAATATTTTTACGTTTCTTGTATAATGTATATATGTATTTTTTCATCGTTTTTTGGTATTCTTAGAGTCACTCTTATTAATTATATGAAGTGTAAGCCATTTGAATGTTAATATCCTGTGTTTGGCTACATGCACTCTGTTTTTAACCTTTTTCTTTTGTGTAGTGTGGGAACCAAATAGTTAACACTATGGCTCACTCTGCATAAATATACTAGGTATCTGCAGAGACCCTAGTCTATGAGTAAGCGCCTGTAGGGGGCGTGAAACGCGTAAGATTTACCTGCTTGTTTTTTACCTGCCATGTCTGCATAACCTTTTTTTACTATTTTTCAATAAATCTTTGAATTTTATCATCAAGTTTGGGAATGAGTGCCTGCCGCTTTCTTTGTTGCTAAAATTTTATGGACTAGTTCATCTCTAACTGCCAAGTCTGCCTCTCCTGACTACACTCCCAGCAGGCCAGCAGTGTTGTCAAATCATCTGGCAACTTGATGATCAAAGACACTAGACAGGTATAATCAGAAACTGGAAAGGGAAGCATGCGTGTATAACCAAACTGACCTATTTTCCTACCCATAACCCCATATACATTTTCCTAAGTGCTAACATAGATGGTTACTCTTTCACCCTCTGGGCCACTTTTAACACCTTTACACACTTTTAATGGGCTCTGGGTTATTTATTTGTAGCAAGATAGATGTTTATGACAGGATGCAAAGAAGACAACTCCTGACAAAGAATAGGAATTAACAGAATTGGCCAACCCACAATATCCCTTCAGTGGGTCAGATAAGTTTAGTAGTAAAATGCATCAGTTAATTCAAAGGGCTCAGTGAGTACTACACTGGTTTGTTTACATCTAATGTTATTTTTTACTTCTTGCTCTTTTTTGTTAACCTCTAGACACCCTTTAGGATGTTCCATGCCATCCAAACAGGGCTGGGCTTTAACGTTGTTCGGATGGCATGGAGCATACTACCTTTTTGTCGTCCTGCTCCTTTTAGTCTATTTTAGTCTTAAGGCTAGTGAAAATCTGACTGTGGGGCATACCTTGTAATCCACGCACTTTATATATATATATATATATATATATATATATATATATATATATATATATATACTGTATAATCATACTCATAATGTATTTATGTATTTATTGCACAATGCACTTACATATTTCTCTGTGGTATATATATTTTTTTCTCTTTTGGAAAGTACCATACACTTATGGGTATGATGATAATTTTGCATAAATGTCACTAAATTCACACTTTTGCTCTTGTTCACTTTTTGGATTTACCATCTGATAGTACATTTTTGTTATGGACGAGTTAGATACTCAATAACATTTCATGGTCTTTGTTTTTATACTTTGTACAATGACAATAAAAATTAATCTTATCTAATCTAGAATCTAATCTAACCTTGCATCGTAAGAATTTCCCCATGATCCGATCCCAGCCTTGAATTATGTTCTGATTTTAAACACTTTTCCCCAGCATTAAGGGTTTAGCAAGCAATTTAACAAATTTTTATTCTGTGCATCTGCTGCCCGGCTACAGTAGACCTTCTGCTTGAATTCTAACTACACTTTATGGATGCTGTTTTTGCCTTTGCTTTCTCTTTCGTGGATAACGACCACAGCCAATCTGACTACTGTACCTGCCCACTCACTACAGAAGTACCTGCCTCCTGCCTGCCAGCTACAGAGGTACCTGCATGTAAGCTACAGAATGGCCTGCCTCTCTTTGGTTCCAGTCACACCCCTGCCTACATGAGGGACCTGTCACAGATCATCCTCACAGACCTGCCAGGGGTACCTGTCACATTCCTGTCAGCCAGTAATTCCTGTCACAGACCTAAACAGACAAATTCCATGGTGTACGGCTAGCATCAGACCTGGAACCGGAAACCAAGTGTCAAAGTTCATCCAATCCTAGACAGGCAATACGGAGTGCCGTAGCTTGAGGCCGATCACACCGCTATCAGTACCACATGAACAAAAGGTGCAGGCAACAGACATGGAGGAGAGGGTCTGACACATTTCACGAAATGCGTCAGGCCATCTCCTCCATTTCTGTTGCTCTGCATATCTGGAGTTTTAATGGATTTTTCAATAAATGGATGTTTTTATACTTCACACTGAGTAGTGACTGCACCTTTTTGTTTGTGTAGTAATTCCTGTCACAGACCTGCCTACCAGAAATACCAGCTCCATAGTCACTCTGTGTCAATTCTCATGACTCCCCTGTGTCCTTTCACAGACTCCAAGTCCTGAATCCTGTAGCAGACTCCAAGTCCTGTGTCAATTTAAGTGCACCTCAGTATCAGAGCTCCACATTCCTGATACTGCTCAGTCAATTATGACACAAACTATACTAAATAACCTATGCAGATTTGATAATTGAAGTAAATTAAAAAGTTGTTTAGGATTACATAAGCTATCTGAATCATGACAGAAAAAATGGGGGGTTTTCATATATCTTTAAACCTTGTCCCATATTCTCGCTGTGATTGTTGCTTGTATTTAAAAAGAATACAGGAAGGATATTAGAAACCCTTGGTAAACCCCTTTTAAGACTAATTTTCCAGTGTGTTAAGATTCTAACTCAGTTTACGTTTAACTATATTACAAGAAAAAATATAAATAATGATGTATAACCAGGTAGAAAAAAAATTATATTTTGTACATTTTATTAACAAAGGTGACACATGTATAACCTGATTTTGCATTGCTATTTTGTATTATGTTACAACATTCTACTTCATTTTGAGTTATTATAACATATTAAATATTGTTTAATGCAGGGTTTTCACATGTCTACTTTTAAGAATCATATTGAATTAGCTGAAGAGTAATATTTGAAATGTAAGGACTTAAAGGGCCATTATACACTCATTTTTTCTTTGCATAAATGTTTTGTAGATGATCTATTTATAAAGCCCATAAAGTTTTTTTTTTTTTTTAAAAATGTATAATTTTGCTTATTTTTAAATAACATTGCTCTGATTTTCAGACTCCTAACCAAGCCCCAAAGTTTTATTTGAATACCGTCAGCTACCTTCTCCAGCTTGCTCCTGTTTGTGTAAAGGGTCTTTTCATATGCAAAAGAAGGGGGAGGGGGGGAGTGTTTTATTTCCCACTTGCAGTGGGCTTTCCAACTGCCTTTTCAACAGAGCTAAACTGAAAGCTTCTAAGTAAGTTTTTAAACCATTTTATACTGGATTTTTATATCAGTATCTGTGCATCTTATTCTTTATAGTAGTGTCTATTGCATGCAGTTATATGAAAATGAGTGTATACTGTCCCTTTAATTAGATGTTTGTTGGAATCTGTCAAGGACAGATCATTGCATTTAAATAGACATGAAACAATTGGACAGAGGAGCACTGACCTTCCCAATAAATGACAACTCTTTGATTCCTTAGACAGCTGAAGGTAATTGCCTTTTTTGTATCACAGATGTTGTAGGGAAATGCTAGCCCAATTAAAACAGATTTACATCTTATTTTTTTATTTAAATCAGAAATATTTAGCTTTAAAAAAATAATCAAAACTTTATTATTTGCATTGACCTGGGTCAATGCAAGTATCAATCTCATTAATGTATATCCAATCAAGATAAAGAGTGCTAATATGTTTAAAATGTAGTCACAATTAAACTAATTTCAAATGTTTGTAGATTTTTTTTAATCGTTTTTTCATATAACAGCTTTATCACAACCAAATCACAATTTTTAGGTATGATGTGCTATTTGTATGCCATAAAATAATTGTAGTGTTTTACAGTTGGTTGCAGGGATCAGCCTCTGACCCCCCCAACAGTAATGAGACCTGGTACTTCTAGGTACCAGTGTTATTGCCTAGTAACACTAATTCTGACCTTTTCCATCAGAATTAACTCTTAAAGGGACATGAAACATTTTTTCTTTCATGATTTAGAAAGAGCATTTCATTTTAGACATCTTTCTAATTTACTTCTATTATCTAATTTGCTTTATTCTCTTGATATCCTTTGCTGGAAAGCATATCTAGATAGGCTCAGTAGCTTCTGATTGGTGGCTGCACATAGATGCCTTGTGTGATTGTCTCACCCATGAACATTGCTATTTCTTTTACAAAGGATATCTAAAGAATGAAGCAAACTAGATAATAGAAGTAAATTAGGAAGTTGTTTAATATTGTATTCTCTATCTTAAACATGAAATAACATTGTGGGTTTAGTGTCCCTTTAACAACACCCTCCCTTCAACACAATCAACACTAAGCATGTTCTCCCACCCCTAAAATATACTAACCACACCTGACCCCATCATCCAATGAAATGCCTACAAGATACACCCAACACCCAAGTTACTACACTACATGATCCTATTTCACAATCTTACCATCTTATTGAACCCGCGAAACAATTCACCAGTACAAAACCTCCTCAGTGCAAACCCCTAACATTGTACACCCATAACATTTGTGGGACCTCTCTGTTACAGGCAGTGTTTACTAACCCTGCAGCTGCAACTAATTTGTCACAGCATTCCAGATACTAATTACCTCAGGATATTACCATGAGGGGATTCCATTGGGGTCAATTGCTCCTCTTTGTGCTGGAGGTTTGCACTGGTGGTATCTTACGTTGTTGGGTGGTTTGCTTTGAGAATCCCTTAGGCGATAGGTGGATTGTGGATGGGTGATGCTTAGGGGCTGAGCAGATTGCAGTGAATCGTTTGGAGGGTCCTTGGGCAACTGTGGAAATAAAAGAGGAGATTACATACATAAATGCGGGGGTAATGGTTAATAATTGTTATGAGGGCAGCCTTGTTTAAGCTTTGTGCCATATAGCAGGTAAAGGGCATCCATTGTGGTTGGTTTATTGCTCTGGAGGAGCTTATGGTTAGTCTGTTAGTGTGTGGAGAATTTATTGGTTCTGAACATCATTAATGGACTGCAGAAGATAATTATTAATTATGTTTATTGCCGTTTAGACCAACTTTTGGATAGTGTTTCTATTAATTTTAAGGTTTTATCAATGTGGTTGCACAATGATAGCAACAGGGTTATTGAATGTAAGGTCCTAGCACATAGGGTTAGAAATGTTTTAATTTGGCATTAAACTCAAGTAGTTTACTAATATGCATGTGATTAGGAAGAAACTAAATATGTTAGGCTATATTTTAAGCAGTGTATTTTTGTTAAAACTGTTTCAAGTGATATTGAAATAAATGTCAAAGTGGAGGAGGAAAATGCTCTTATATGTGAAATATTTAGATTATTGCACTATTTCTTGCTTATAATTATATAACCCTGTAAATGGGTTAAACAAACAGTTGAAATTATGCACTATTGGGAGCTACCCCAACACACCTGGTATCTGCTAATAGTGCATTGTGCTCTTTGGGGTATATAGGTATGCTTTTAAACAAAGGATGCCAAGAGAATTAAGTAAATTGAAAAGTTTCTTAAAATTGCATGCACTTTCACCTGTAATAGTTTAATTTTGACTTTCACGCCCCTTTACAGCAAAATATAGGAACGTTCTTAGAAAATAAAAAAACAAACAAACAAGAAAGTAATACATTTTTGGTAAGATTACAAGTGATCGGTATTTAAAGCTCTTGACTACACACTAACTCCCTAGAAGTAAATTTTTGACCGCGTTGGGTTGCATTCGTATTAAAAGTTGAAAATTAAACTGTTTTCGCACGAGCACTAACCCGATGCGTGCAAAAAACTGAACTTAGAATATCGTGCACGCGTTAACATATTCTGCCATAGAAGTCAGTGGAGCAAAAAAAGTGTAAAAACACCCTAGTCACGCGTAAACAAGATCGCATATTCTCAAGTGCGCTAATCCGACATAAAAATATGAATATTTTACATTACAGAAATATGCCTTTACATGTTTTCATCTACCTGATTTCAAAGGGCTCCAATCAATTCTATATATGTTTATATGTGTCTACATACGTATTTATGTGTTTATAGGTGTATATATGTCTGTAAATATGAATATGTATGTATCTCAATGTTAAAGTCCTTTGCCTGCCTTTTTTTTTTCTCTAGTCTAACACCTTGTGCAATTTTAAATTTATAGTATTATGAGTGTAACTATACTCTGTAATGTATTTTTGATGTGTTTTATAACACTTTTTTGTTTCGCAAAACAGTTAACCAGAGCTCCGAGGATGCGTTAATCATTCTAGCGAAAATTGCAATTGAGCTCACGCGTTCACGTTTACTTTCAACTTTTAATACGAGCGATAAAACAGATGTGCGCAAACACCCGCAATAAACCCCTTTTTGCTTGCGTATAACTGTTAGCGCTCCACTCATATCCTGGCCCTGTATTAATACTTTAGTTTTTAGTTTATCTTTAAACTATTATTGGTAAGTTGGTACATTAATGTTACAGGTGTAATCTGCATATTAATACATTGCTTATTTTTGTTAAATACTGTACAAATACATCTTAACAGGAATGAAAAGCATACAATAACTCTGCTCCAATATCTCATCTTATAGATTCACTGTGTTTTTCCATCTAATTTAAACATGTTCCCCCTTTTTTAATGGCATTTTCTGGTATTGCAAAGTAACCAGTTGCCGTATTGCAGCTTGCTAAAAGGACGTTTAGATGAACTTATTGTAAAGGATCATTATATTAGAGGAAATCTTTTTTACATCATATACTGCAATAAGTACATCTTGCTCATTAAGGATGAATTCTTGTTTAGTAATGATTAAATTTGCCTATTTTTCAAGACTTTAGCTTTTTGACCTCTGTGATGTGAAATTTGAATAACTTAGCATAAAGCACAGTATTTAAATCAAATTGAAGTTGCTTATTGATTGATATACTGAAGCAGCCGGCACTTACAAACAATTCAGCCTAAAGGATGTGGGGTTTAATGCTATAAATCTGTTGGAGTCAAGGTCATCTAGAATAAGTCATTCTTGTATTAAATTTAGAAAGCCTCTGATTGGTTTTATTGGTTATTTCCATGTAGACCTTTACATACATTAGAACATATTACTCATTTCAGAACATGAGAACACTTTTTTTAACAGTGCTGATAACATTTTCAAATAGTTGAAAATATGAGAATTAAATGTGTAATTTAAGTTTTTTTTTTCATTTTTAATGAGCATTTCTTCTTTCCTTCATTGACATGTCTAAATATGAATACCTCATGTTTACTGTACTTGTTTATTTTACTTGTATTACCAAAATAAACATTTCTGAAAAAATGCAAACTTATTAGTTTTACCACTATTCTTCATTCTTGGGCCTCTAGTTATCAAGCCGTCTACTTACCTGCCTTCGCCCCAATATGCACGCCTAAGCTCGCCTCACATCGCCGCCGTGGACCTGAATACGCTCGCCAAAGTTATCAAAAAAGCTGTCAAAAAGCCGTGCACCAAGTACGGGGCGATGAGCAGCGGACTGTGATAGTTATCACTCATCCGATCTTGCTGCTCTTCGGCTTTTTCCCAGCTTTATTGATAAGCTGTCACTAAGCACCCACACTATACTATACTGTTCTACCCCCTATACCGGCACCCCCGGAGCCCCCCGCAACTAAATAGTTATTAACACCTAAACTGCCGCTCCTAGACCCCGCCGCAATTATAATAAATATATTAACCCCTAAACCGCCGCTCCCGGAGCCCACCGCCACTCTAATAAACTGATTAACCCCTAAACCGCCGCTCCCGGACCCCGCCGCCACCTACATAATACCTATTAACCCCTATCCTGCCCCCTATACCGCTGCCACCTATAATAAATTTATTAACCCCCTATCCTGCCGATCCCATACCCGCCACAACTAAATAAATTGTTTAACCCCTAAACCGCCGCTCCCGGACTCTGCCGCCACCTATATTAAACTTATTAACCCCTAATCTGCCCCCCCTACACCGTCGCCACCTATAATAAATTTATTAACCCCTATCCTGCCCCCCCTATACCGCCGCAACCTATAATAAAATTATTAACCCCTAAACCTAAGTAACCCTAACACCCCCCTAACTTAAATATTAATTAAATAAATCTAAATAAATATTACTCTTATTAAATTAGTTATTCCTATTTAAAACTAAATACCTATAAAATAAACCCTAATATAGCTACAATATTACTAATAATTATATTGTAGCTATTTTAGGATTTATTTTTATTTTACAGGCAACTTTGTATTTATTTTAACTAGGCACAATAGCTATTAAATAGTTATTAACTATTTAATAGCTACCTAGTTAAAATAAAGACAAATTTACCTGTAAAATAAAAACTAACCTAAGTTACAATTACACCTAACACTACACTATCATTAACTAAATTATTCCTATTTAAAAATAAATACTTACCTGTAAAATAAACCCTAATATAGCTACAATGTAATTAATAATAAATTACAGGTAACTTTGTATTTATTTTAACTAGGTACAATAGTTATTAAATAGGTATTAACTATTTAATAACTACCTAGCTAAAAGAAATACAAAATTACATGTAAAATAAATCCTAACCTAAGTTACAATTAAACCTAACACTACACTATCATTAAATAAATTAAATTAATTAACTACAAATACCTACAATTAAATACAATTAAATAAACTAACTAAAGTACAAAAAATAAAAAAAACTAAGTTACAAAAAATAAAAAAATATTACAAGATTTTTAAGCTAATTACACCTAATCTAAGCCCCCTAATAAAATAACAAAGCCCCCCAAAATAAAAAATGTCCTACCCTATTCTAAATTACGAAACTTAACAGCTCTATTACCTTACCAGCCCTTAAAAGGGTCTTTTGCTGGGCATGCCCCAAAGTATTCAGCTCTTTTGCATGTTAAAGGGACAGTCAAGTCCAAAAAAAAACTTTCATGATTTAAATAGGGTATGCAATTTTAAACAACTTCTCAATTTACTTTTATCACCAATTTTGCTTTGTTCTCTTGGTATTCTTAGTTGAAAGCTAAAACTAGGAGGTTCATATGCTAATTTCTTAGACCTTAAAGACTGCCTCTATTCTGAATACATTTTGACCACTAGAGGGTATTAGTTCACATATTTCATATAGATAACATTGAGCTCATGCACGTAAACTGACCTAGGACTGAGCACTGATTGGCTAAACTGCATGTCTGTCAAAAGAACTGAAATAAGGGGGGCAGTCAGCAGAAGCTTAGATACAAGATAATTACAGAGGTAAAAAGTATATTAATATAACTGTGTTGGTTGTGCAAAACTGGGGAATGGGTAATAAAGGGATTATCTTTCTTTTTAAACAACAAAAATTCTGGTGTTGACTGTCCCTTTAAAAAGAAATACAACCCCCCCTAACATTAAAACCCACCACCCACATACCCCTACTCTAACCCACCCAACCCCCCCTTAAAAAAACCTAACACTAACCCCCTGAAGATCATCCTTCCTTTAGCCGTCTTCAGCCAGCCGACCACCGATGGAACAGAAGAGGACATCCCCAGCGGCCGAAGTCATCATCCAAGGGGCGCTGAAGAGGTCTTCCATACGATAGAAGTCTTCATCCATGCGGCGTCTTCAATCTTCATCCATCCGGATCGGAGCGGAGCCTTCTTCAAACGAGCCGACGCAGAGCCATCCTCTTCCAATGACGCCTACGCGACGAGTGAAGGTTCCTTTAAGTGACATCATCCAATATGGCGTCCCTCGAATTCCGATTGGCTGATAGGATTCTATCAGCCAATCGGAATTAAGGTAGGAAAAATCTGATTGGCTGATCCAATCAGCCAATCAGATTCAAGTTCAATCCGATTGGCTGATCCAATCAGCCAATCAGATGGAGCTCACATTCTATTGGCTGTTCCGATCAGCCAATAGAATGCAAGCTCAATCTGATTGGCTGATTGGATCAGCCAATCAGATTTTTCCTACATTAATTCCGATTGGCTGATAGAATCCTATCAGCCAATCAGAATTCGAGGGACACCATCTTGGATGATGTCACTTAAAGGAATATCCATTCATCGGGTAGGCATCGTTGGAAGAGGATGGCTCAGCACCGGCTCGTTTGAAGAAGGCTTCGCTCCACTCCGGATGGATGAAGATTGAAGACGCTGCATGGATGAAAACTTCTATCGGATGGAAGACCTCTTCAGTGCCCCTTGGATGATGACTTCGGGCGCTGCGGATGTCCTCTTCTGTTCCATCGGTGGTCGGCTGGCTGAAGACGGCTAAAGGTAGGATGATCTTCAGGGGGTTAGTGTTAGGTTTTTTAAGGGGGGTTTGGGTGGGTTAGAGTAGGGGTTTGTGGGTGGTGGGTTTTAATGTTGGGGGGGTTGTATTTTTTTTAACATGCAAAAGAGCTGAATACTTTGGGGCATGCCCCGCAAAAGGCCCTTTTAAGAGCTGGTAAGGTAATAGAGCTGTTAACTTTCATAATTTAGAATAGGGTAGGGCATTTTTTTTATTTTGGGGGGCTTTGTTATTTTATAGGGGGCTTAGATTAGGTGTAATTAGCTTAAAAATCTTGTAATATTTTTTTATTTTTTGTAACTTAGTTTTTTTTATTTTTTGTACTTTAGTTAGTTTATTTAATTGTATTTAATTGTAGGTATTTGTAGTTAATTAGTTTAATTTATTTAATGATAGTGTAGTGTTAGGTTTAATTGTAACTTAGGTTAAGATTTATTTTACAGGTAATTTTGTATTTCTTTTAGCTAGGTAGTTATTAAATAGTTAATAACTATTTAATAACTATTCTACCTAGTTAAAATAAATACAAAGTTACCTGTAAAATAAATATAAATCCTAAAATAGCTACAATGTAATTATTAATTACATTGTAGCTATCTTAGGGTTTATTTTACAGGTAAGTATTTAGTTTTAAATAGGAATAATTTATTTAATTATAGTGTAGTGTTAGGTGTAATTGTAACTTAGGTTAGTTTTTATTTTACAGGTAACTTTGTATTTATTTTAACTAGGTAGAATAGTTATTAAATAGTTATTAACTATTTAATAACTACCTAGCTAAAAGAAATACAAAATTACCTGTAAAATAAATCTTAACCTAAGTTACAATTAAACCTTTAACTAGGTAGTTAGTAAATAGTTAATAACTATTTAATAACTAATCTACCTAGTTAAAATAAATACATACTTACCTGTGAAATACAAATAAAACCTAAGATAGCTACAATGTAACTATTAGTTATATTTTAGCTAGCTTAGGTTTTATTTTGCAGCTAAGTATTTATTTCGTTTTAAATAGGAATAATTTAGGTATTAATTGTAATTTTTATTTGGAATTATTTTAATTATGTTAAAGTTAGTGGGTGTTAGGGTTACGTTAGGGTTAGAGTTAGACTTTAGGGTTAGGTTTAGGGGTTAATAACTTTAGTATAGTGGCGGCGACATTGGGGGCCGCAGATTAGGGGTTCATAAGTGTAGTTAGCTGGTGGCAATTTTGTGGGCAGCAGATTAGGGGTTAATAACAGTAATGTAGGTTGTGGTGATGTTAGGGACAGCAAATTAGGGGTTAATAAGTGTATGTAGGTGGCGACAACATTGGGGGCAGCAGATTATGGGTTAATAATATTTAACTAGTGTTTACTATGCAGGAGTGTGGCTGTTTAGGGGTTAATATGTTTATTATAGTGGCGGCAATGTCTGGAGCGGCAGATTAGGGGTTAATAATTTTATTTTAGTGTTTGCGATGTGGGAGAGCCTCGGTTTAGGGGTTAATAGGTAGTTTATGGGTTTTAGTGTACTTTGTAATACTTTAGTTATGAGTTTTATGGTACAGCTTTGTAACGTAAAACCCATAACTACTGACTTTCAGGTGACGGTACAGATATATACTGATATTATAGGCTGTACTGCTCACTTTTTGGCCGGACAGGCAAACTCATAATACCGGCGCTATGGAAGTCCCATTGAAAAAGGACTTTTGGAAAGGTGCGGTAGTTACGTTACGTGACGGCCAAAAAAGTGTGCGATACATCTGTATCTACAAGACTCGTAGTAGCAGCGGTAGTGAAAAAGCAGCGTTAGACTCATAACGCAAAACTCGTAATCTAGCCGATTGACAGTTCAGTATGATTTTAATAATTTCATAGCTATTGGAAGCTCTGTGTTTGAGAATATATAAAAATAAAATTAAGTTTTATGATTTCTATATTCATGTTTTCTTGGTATGTTTATACAATATATATTTGCCTAGATTATGAGTTTTGTCGGTAAGGTTGTGTGGTGCTAATGAGCAGTTTTCCCTCACCACTCACCTACAATAACACTGGTACTACGGGCTTTTAGAAACCCGGCGTTAGCCGCAAAAAAGTGATGGTAGAGCAAAATTTAGCTCCACATCTCACCTCAATACCAGTGCTTCTTACGTTAGCGGTGAGCAGGAATCAATGGGGGAGAGCCGGCTGAAAAAAAAACCTAACACCTGCAAAAAAGCAGCGTAAAGCTCCTAATTGATTCCTATGGGGAAATACTTTTTATGTCTACACCTAATACCCTAACATGAACCCCGAGTCTAAACACCCCTAATCTTACAGTTATTAACCCCTAATCTGCCGCCCCCGACATCGCCGACACCTGCATTATATTATTAACCCCTAATCTTCCGCTCCGGACACCGCCGCCACCTAAATTATACTTATGAACCCCTAATCTGTTGCCCCAACATAGCCGAACCCTACATTATATTTATTAACCCATAATCTCCTACACCCTATGTCACCGCAACCTACCTACACTTATTAACACCTAATCTGCCGCCCCCAAAGTCGCCGCCACTATATTAAATTTATTAACCCCTAAATCTAAGTCTAACCCTAACACCCCCTAACTTAAATATAATTTAAATAAATCTAAATAAAATAACTATCATTCACTAAATTATTCCTATTTAAAACTAAGTACTTACCTATAAAATAAACCCTAAGATAGCTACAATATAACTAATAGTTACATTGTAGCTATCTTAGGGGATTTTTTTTTTACAGGCAACTTTTTATTTATTTTAACTAGGTACAATAGTTATTAAATAGTTATTAACTATTTAATAGCTACCTAGTTAAAATAAATTTACCTGTAAAATATATCCTAACCTAAGTTACAATTACACCTAACACTACACTATAATTAAATTAATTACCTAAACTAACTACAATTAAATATAATTGAAAAATTTATCTAAACTACGGAGAGAAAAAAACTAACTTACAGAAAATAATAAAATAATTACAAGTTTTATTAAACTAATTACCCTAATCTAATCCCCCTAATAAAATAAAAAAGCCCCCCAAAATTATAAAAAGCCTTACCCTATACTAAATTACAAATAGCCCTTAAAAGGGCCTTTTGCGGTGCATTGCCCCAAAGTAATCAGCTCTATTACCTGTAAAAAAAAATACAATACCCCCCAACATTAAAACCCACCACCCACAAACCCAATCCTACTCTAAAACCCACCCAATCCTCCCTTAATAAAACCTAACACTAACCCTACCTTGAGAAATCCTCAACGAAGCCGGGCGAAGTGGTCCTCCAGACGGGCAGAAGTCTTCATCGAACCGGCCAGAAGAGGTCCTCCAGATGGGCAGAAGTCTTCATCCAGACGGCATCTTCTATCTTCACCCATCCGGAGCGGAGCGGGTCCATCTTCAAGACATCCGACGCGGAGCATCTTCTTCAAATGAAGTCCAACTGAAGAATGAAGGTTCCTTTGATTGGAACAGCCAATAGAATGTGAGCTCAATCTGATTGGCTGATTGGATCAGCCAATCGGATTGAACTTGAATCTGATTGGCTGATTGGATCAGCCAATCAGATTTTTCCTACCTTAATTCCGATTGGCTGATAGAATCCTATCAGCCAATCGGAATTCAAGGGACGCCATCTTGGATTATGTCATTTAAAGGAACCTTCATTCTTCAGTTGGACTTCGTTTTAAGAGGATGCTCCGCGTCAGATGTCTTGAAGATGGACCCGCTCCACACTGTAATTTAGTGTTTTGTTTTTTTCGTACTTTAGATAATTGTTTTTAATTGTATTTAATTGTAGTTAGTTTAGGTAATTCATTTATTTATAGTGTAGTATTAGGTGTAATTGTAACTTAGGTTAGGATTTATTTTACAGGTATATTTGTCTTTATTTTAACTAGGTAGCTATTAAATAGTTAATATCTATTTAATAACTATTGTACCTAGTTAAAATAAATACAAAGTTGCCTGTAAAATAAAAATAAAAAACCTAAGATAGCTACAATGTAACTATTAGTTATATTGTAGCTATCATAGGGTTTATTTTATAGGTAAGTATTTAGTTTTAAATAGGAATAATTTAGTGAATGATAGTAATAAGTTAAGGGGGTATTAGGGTTAGGGACCGTTAGACTTAGATTTAGAGGTTAATACATTTAATATAGTTGCAGCATCGTTGGGGGCGGCAGATTAAGGGTTAATAAATGTAGGTAGGTGTCGGAGATGTTAGGGGCGGCAGATTAGGGGTTAATACATTTTAACTAGTGTTTGCAATGCGGGAGGGCAGCGGTTTAGGGGTTAATATGTTTATTATAGTGGTGGTGATGTCCGGTACAGCAGATTAGGGGTTAAAATTATTGTTTTAGTGTTTACGATGTGGGGGGGGCCTCGGTTTAGGGGTTAATAGGTAGTTTATGGGTGTTAGTGTACTTTTTAGCACTTTAGTTAAGAGTTTTATACTATGGCGTTAGCCCATAAAACTCTTAAAGGGACACTGAACCCAATTTTTTTCTTTCGTGATTCAGATATAGCATGCAATTTTAAGCAACTTTCTAATTTACTCCTATTACCAAATTTTCTTCATTCTCTTGGTACCTTTATTTGAAAAGCAACTTGGGTTTTTCTTGCTGATTGGTGGATAAATTTACCCACCAATAAACAAGTGCTGTCTAGAGTCTGAACCAAAAATTGGCTGACTCCTTAGCTTAGATGCCTTTTTTTCAAATAAAGATAGCAAGAGAACAAATATAAATTGATAATAGGAGTAAATTAGAAAATTGCTTAAAATTGCATGCTCTACCTGAATCACGAAAGAAAAAATTTGGGTTCAGTGTCCCTTTAACTACTGACTTTTAAATGCGGTACCAGTCTTGACAGGAGAGGCTGTACCGCTCATTTTTTTGCAGACTCATAATACCGGCGTTAATCAAGTCCCATTGAAAATATAGGATACGCAATTTACGGAAGTGGATTTGCGGTATTAACGAATCTGGCCAAAAAAGTGAGCGGAACACCTGTACCTGCAAGACTCGTAATACCAGCATTAGGAAAAAAGCAGCGTTGGGACCTCTCAACGCTGCTTTTTAAGGCTAACGCAAGACTCGTAATCTAGGTGATTGTTATTATTATAAATATGATGTTTTGGGGATTCCTCTTCCTCGGACAAAAAATATTTTATCTGAGGAAACCCTCGAAAAGTCACATTTATAATAAACCAACTTGAGTCCAGTGATTGCAGACATTTTGATGATTTGTTCACAGATGTTATTGCCCAGCACCCTGTTAGTTACACAGATGAGCACTGACTGTATTTGATATAAAATGTTAAAACATAGCTTTTAATAAACTGTTAAAATCTATTAAGAGCACACAGAATGACGGTTCATTGCCATACTTATACTTTTATGAAATGCCACATAAACTTACAGAAAATTGGTTAATATCCATACATAAATATACCTGTTTTATATACACAATGCATCAGCATGGTAATTATGTGTATACCATGCTCTCCAGCCCCACTCTGATTGTTACGCCTCCCATCATATTCCACAAGCCGCTCACAGGTCTCAAAATCAAAGCGTCATCTGTTTCTGTATTTTTATGTGGCATTTAATAAAGGTGTCAGTTTGACACCAACAATGAATATATGATAGATAATTTGGAGCATTAAGTTCATGGACTGTGTATCTATGTATAGATAGATAGATAGATAGATAGATAGATAGATAGATAGATAGATAGATAGATAAATAAATAAATCATATGGGTTGCTCCAGCAAATAATATATCCAAACAATATACTCCCAGTGTGTGAAGGAACATCACTAGGCTGTAATAAACATTAAAATATGGGTTTATAAATATATTGAGGCAGACCTATATCAGCATGTTTAAATATGCTTACTAAATAATTACTAAAGTCTGTATTCAGAGCAATAAGTCTGTCCATAAACTTTAGGTCAAGTAGCAACGAATATGGCACATTACCAGGGAAAAAATATGTTATAATCACATTGCAAATAAAAAGATTTGACATAATACATATAAAAAATAAGGGGATAAGCTGACATTTAATTCTTGTGGAAACATCTTTTCAGGTAATTTAGTTGCTCAAAATTGATTGGTTATTTTATGGATGAAAGAGACTATATAACACACATTTATGAAATCACATCTAAAAGGAGCGCTGTTCTGTTTTTATAAATATATACAGTATGTTGGAACAAAAAGCTGCCATTCATAGGCATATAAAACACATCTATTTAAGGAATAGGTTGTGGAAGCAGATTCAGGCTCTTGCAAGCTCACTAATGAGAGCATACTGTTAAAAATAATAAGTCAAATCAATGGGCACCATGTACTATGGAACCCTTGTGGGTCAGGTTGGTTCATGAGAGCCTGCTTTCCATAATGTAAGAGCATTAAATAAATGTAATCCAGCACTCAGTGTATCCACTAAAATGCACACCACTGCTATAAATCCCAACAATATAGCAAATTCAATAAAGTCCAAAATTGTCAGCATGAAATAACAAATTTATTTAAGCGTAAATGTAAAAAAAAAAATGTTTCAGGATACACTCCCTTTATCATATTAATTATAGGGGCACTAAACCTAATATATTTTTTTTTTTTCATGATTCGGATAGAGCATGCAATTTTATGCAACTTTCTAATTTACTCCTATTATCAATTTGTCTTCATTATTTTGGTATCTTTATTTGAAAAGCAGGAATGAAAGCTTAGGAGCCGGCCTATTTTAGGTTTAGCACCTGGGTAGTGCTTGCTGATTGGTGGCCAAATGTTGCCACCAATCAGCAAGTCCTATCCAGGGTCTGAACCAAAAATGAGCCGGCTCCTATGCTTTTATTCCTGCTTTTTCAGATAAAGTTACCAAGAAAATCGATAATAGGAGTAAATTAGAAAGTTGCGTAAAATTGCATGCTCTATCCAAATCACACAAAAATTGGGTTCAATATCCCTTTAAGGGAGTGTATCTTGAAACGTTGCTATATTTTTGGACATTTATGCTAAAATAAATTTGTTATTATGCTGCCACTTTTGGATAATTATTGAATTCTCCATAATGTAAAAAGCAGAGTTTGGAGTGCTTGACAGGCCTTGCACAATTGGTTACACTCAAGTGTGCAGAAGTGCTGCACAAGCAAGTGCTTTTACAATAGCGCATACACTGAGCGGACATACAGTGTCTGCTGCTTTTTTAGCCACAAAGCTGGACAGAAATGTTCCCAGATCAGGAACCTTCTCCACCCTCTGCATAGAACATGGGGCCCATGTTTGTATGTGTATAATTTAAATAAGAAATGAGAAAACATTAAACCCAAAAATAGATTTTAAATAGTTTTGAATGAAAGTCAAAGGGAGCATTTGTTGTACCATCTAAATATAAAGAAAATCAATAATTTCATATCCATTTTTTATTTTATGTATTAATTTTTGCTTTTTAAACAATATGTGAAAAAATGCTTCAATAGAGATTGTTTACAATCACTGGGGCATCACAGTATTAATATCTCTCTAATAATCCTTGAATTTTGACAGGAAAGTTAACAGACTAACCGGGTGTTCTTATTGTCTATCAAATTTTAGGCATTCATGCCAATTAGTCTTCTTAGATAGTGAGGTACAGACACTTTTCAACCATACTGATTTTAATGTATATAGGAATTTATCTAGGAATAGGAATTTAGGAATTTATCTAAAATATTTGTGCAACACGAAAATCAGTAGATCTCTTCTACTGTCTGCACTGTATATAGTTAATAGATTTGCATCAATTCAGCAAGCAAATTGACTGCACATTTTAGCATCAAGTAATATTCAACACTATTCAGAGCATTAATAATCTGAATTATTTAACCTTATAACTTTTAGGTAGATTACAAGTTATGCACGCTATAGGGAATTTAACGAACGCAACAAAAGTTGTGTTATTTTACGCTCTATAGCGCAGCTATTACAAGTTTCAAACAGCCGGCTTGTGCGTGCAATATGGTTGCATTGAGCTCCATAGCACACAAAATACAAGTGCTGTTTTGACGTGCATGCTTTCCCTATAGACATCAATAAGGAGAAGGTGTCTGAAAAACCTAACACCTGCGATTGCTGAATGAAAAGCTCCGTAACGCAGCCTCATTGATGTCTATGGGGGGAAGAAAAGTAACGTTTAACCTAACACCTTAACACAGTGCTTGACAAATGTGTTTAAAAATTAGGAGCCAGTAAGATAATTTCGGAGCCAGGCATATTTTTAGGAGCCAGACCGTTGGATTTGTATATAGACATATGGACAATAACCCAAAAAGTTAGGAGCCAGGGGTAAAATTCTAGGAGCCAGTGGCTACCAGGCCCCTGGGTTTGTCGAGCCCTGCCCTAACATAAACCCCAAATCTAAACACCCCTAATCTGCTGCCCCCAACATCGCCACCTACATAATGTTATTAACCCCTAATCTGGGGTTTATTTAGCAGCGCTAAAAAAAGCTAGGAAATTATGATACCAATCTAATTTATGTTTTATACAATCTAGTTTATTTAAAAATTCTTATAACACATAAAAACAACAGCAAATGCTTTTCCTAATTAATAAAGGGACGTCTCCCTTATACAACACTTATAAAAACATTTTCCTAATTAATAAAGGGACGTCTCCCTTATACAACACTTATGAAAACATTTTCCTAATTAATAAAGGGACGTCTCCCTTATACAACACTTATAAAAACATCTCCCTTATTAACCCCTAATCTGCCACCCCGATATCGCCACCACCGAAATAAAGCTATTGACCCCTGATCTGCCGCTCCCGATATCGCCGCCAGTATACTAAGGTATAAACCTCTATTCCCCTGCACCCTAACATCGCCCACTCTATAATAAATCAATTAATTCCTATTGCGCCACTCCCGACATCGCCGCAACTAAATAAAGTTATTAACCCCAAACCTCTGGTCTCCCACATCACTACCACTAAATAAATCTATTAACACCTAAACCAAAAGCCCCCCACATCGCAACAACCTAAATTAAACTATTAACCCCTACACCTAACACTGAACCTAACCGTAACCCTAACCCTAACGTAACCCTAACTCTAACACCCCATAACTTTAACATAATTAAAATAGAGCTACATTAAAGTTACAATTATTAACTAACTAGCTATTTAAAACTTAATACATACCTGTGAAATAAAACCTTAGCTGGGGGGCGTGTCTAAGCAGCAGAGATGGTAGGTCGCATTTTCTGAAGCTCCATGAGGGATCTATAGAACATTAGTTATCTCCAGAACTTGCTGTCATCCAACTATATAAACAACACAGGTGGGACTAATGATTCAAGTGGATCAGCCACATATGATTATTGTTACATAATTGTACCACAAAACTGACTTGAGCTGTTTGAATAACAGATCACGGCCTACTGCAAACACTTTCATTCCACATTCATTTCAGGCCTGGGTTATGTGCCAAGATATGACCATGCATGTGAGGGAGGATCTCCGCAAATCAATATGCTCTATTATCATTGAACTGGAACACAAAATGCATCACATCTTGGCTAACTTGTGTCACTACAAAGAGGTACGCAAGAAGACGTCTTGTTAACTGAGAGAGAGCCTTAAAACTGTATTTCTATCCCTTTTTCCTATGTTTAGTTTAATAGTTCATATAAATTATCGTTATCATACCTATTTGTCTCATTACTAAAGTTTATATTTACTGTTTTATGCCAGTTCTAGTTTCTCATGTATAATCTCCCTACTAGTGGAGAATATTATTGGTAATTATGCCAGTTCTGGCTTCACATGTATAACCACCCTACTGATAGGGATTATTATTGGTAATTATGTCCAATGAGTTCAGTATTTATACCTTGCTAAGGTTATTGAGACTTGCTTATATGTCATGTCTTCGCTTAAGTTGTGATCTGTAGGCTGCCCAGCAAGGATTTGAGGGGAAAAGGAAATCTGTGTCTGCTAGTACAATGATTGGGTAGATGTCCTACACTAATATGTCTATTACAATAGTGGAGAATATATAAGGTTTTACAATATCTTATAAGCGACTGTACCCTTAGAATTCCTCTCTATTATTCTTTTTTTTTTTTTTATTACATTTTTATTATTTCCAGAAAATAGGGTACATATAACAGAACGCCATATTTCTCATAGATACAAAAAAGTGCAAAACATAAATAAAGTTTACAGGCATCCTCAAGCATAAAAGTTTAAATCACAAAAAAAAAAAAACAGAAAAAAAAAACAGAAAAAAGACAGTATCATTATCACTATATTAAATTCTACTTTACCCATCATTTAAGTTTTCTATAGTGATAAGATAATTATATTTGTTATCAGAACCAGTTAGTACCCCCTATCTATTTTTATCTACATCATGGTCTTTTTATTTCTATTACAAAAAGAAAGTATACTTAAGTCCTACACTTGATTTGTTGGAACATAAAAATAAAAAAAATAACAAGAAACAAGCTACCAAGCGTGTCACTCTTTATAGTGACAAGCAGCAAAAAGCTGAATAAATCCCTATAGGTGTCTTCTTATTGGAGGATTACAGGACAGTCTACATCTACAATTGGAAACCAGAAATAAAGGAAGAAGAAAAAAATAAGAGAGAAAAAAAAGGGGGCTCTCTTCTTTCCCCTCCCACCTTCAACATGCATACATTTACATAGACCCACTCTGGAGTATGTCCTCTACATATTTATATGTCATAAAGGGCGCCAGAAATTGGGCCTGTGTACTGTTCTCATAAGTTTGAATAAAACTGAGCCATTTACAGCAATACTTTTTAATACTCTGGTCCGACCCATTAATACTATCAAACTGCTCCATTACTGCTTGTTCTAACATTAAATTTATCAAATTATGTATAGTTGGTTCTTTCTTATTCTTCCAATTTTTAAGTATCAGATACCTTCCACCTAATATTATAGAATTGATGAAACGTGTATTAACATATCTAATAGCGTCAAAATCAACAAGAAAAAAAACATGATGTTTCTCTAACTTAATCAAAATATGAAGTGTTTTACTTAGCCAGAAATTAATCCGTGACCCAAATTTTTGAATTTTCGGACAGCTCCAGAACATATGGATTAGGTCAGCATTAGGATTAGAGCAGCGAGGGCACTTATTAACTATTATATGGGACCATTTAATTAAGGTTGCCGTTGTAACATAAACCCTATTAATTAACTTACAGTGGTTAATTTGTTGTAACCTATATATGTTATTGAATACCATGTTGAAATCCCCTACCACTATTAGATTAGTATCCAGGAATTCATATAATTTACTCTTAAGCTCTACCCAAAAATCTGCATCCGTCTTATTGGGTCCATAAACATTACAAATTACAAACATTTTATTCTTAATTAGGATTTTGATTATAATATACCTCTCATTAACATCCACATCTCTCTGTAAAATTCTAGATTACGGTGAAATAATAATGCCACCCCTTTTTTCCTAGCTGCGCATGGCGTAGCTATCAACCCTTTTACTTGATATGTTTTCAATTTTTCTGCTTCTATTTTAGACAGATGGGTCTCTTGTATTATTGCGATATCTGTTTTATCCTTTTTCAAGGCTGCCAGAATTCATTTTTGTTTTATTGGGCTAGTAATGCCCCCAACATTCCTGGACACTATTCTAATATTGGTCATTTATCAATTAAATCAGCATTATATATAAAAAAGACTATTTGTATTCATGAAAAACAAAAATAGATACAGAGAAAGAGTGTAATACACCCGTTCTTCCTATATAGTGTCAAATAAAAAAATGTAACAAACGTGTAATAAAGTGAATAAAAAATAATCCTTTTTCCTATTCCCCCCCCCCCTTTTTTTTAAATACAAAATTGTATGTGTATATATTGGTGTGCTTTGATGTTTACTTAAAGTATGTAAATCCCAATGTTTAAAAAAAGAGTGAAAATGTGACAAGATGCCTGTCTTTAAGATTAACAAATAAATATTAGACTCTCTCACAGGATATATGGTATGGGTAGCCCATACAACCCAAGAAAAAAAAAGAAAACAATTCTAGGCTATTAGTCAAACAACTATTTCTTTACCCCCCATTAATACGCCTCTAATAATGTAGTAGTAGATATTGTAAAGTTACGTTCCCGTAAAAGCCAGAAAGTAGATAATAGACTAGTGTAATCTTAAACAGATATTAAATCAGAGCACAAGAATTAGCAACAATTTTAGACTAAATATATCTTAAATTAACACTAGTTCAACCAAGTGCCCCTCTAAATAAAATATTTCACTAAAAAAGAAAAATATAATCTTATGACGTAATGCTGAGTATTATAATTATAAACTAATTCTCATAGTATATTACATTATTGCCTTACATATAGAGTAACCCACATCTTAGCAAGAGGAAGGTTAGAAAAAGCTAGACTTAGTATCCTTTTTACTAGCTTAATTGGTACAATATGGATCACTCTGTTCAATTATGACTACCTATTCCTTCCTATGTTAAGCGTCTCAGTGGTTGTACTTCCTTCTTTTCCTTCCTTCCTTCCTTTCTTCCTTCCTTTCTTTCTTTTCCTTCTTTCCCTTCCTTTTTGGTTAATTAGCAAAGCGTTCCATATTAAAATGTAAGCCCAATATATGTATGTACTTTTATATCAATCAGCAGAGCGTCCCATATTAGGTAAACTAAGAAGGAATCCCGAGGCCAATCATTTAGCCAAAGTAATAGATACAGCGTTTATCCAATAATAATTTTATATGATAGAAGCACAGTTTTATCAAACAGCAAAGCGTCCCAGACCTGCTGTGCTAATGCCACTTTTATCAATGAATTAAACAGAGCATATCCTTACAGAGCAGTATATAAAACAAAGTTATTATACCTTCAGATGTTAAGATGCTGTCCCACCAGTTCCATAAAAGGAGTATTTAACCTGAGATTCGGAATGTCTTCTATTCTCTTAAACACATTTTTTATGTATTTTATATTTAACTGTTTATGTATGTCCGCATGGGTGTATGCTTAGCTGTTGACTCTAATCTTCAAGAATTCCTTAATCAGTTTACAACCCAGGTTAATCTCACAGCTATAGGAGATTGCACTATTTTATTAGGCCTGTAATGGACTAAGCATCCATCCCATGTACACTTTACAGTTACCAGTAATTTAGAGTCCAGGGAAGACACATCTATTGCAGGGGCCTACAAGTTCAACAACTGTACACATTTACATACAGTAGTATTTGATATGACACTCTCGGTACTTTTAGTGGTGGGTTGTCAGCAACAGTCACAGCTATTAGCTTATTTTGGTACAAAGACTTGCATATTTTACAGGACTCTAGGGATTGTAATTAAAACTAGGGCCCCCAACATTTATACCTGTCCCTGAGCTGCTTTATTTCTTTATACCTGCAGATTTGAGCAACAAAACATGGTTTAGGGACTTGTAAATATAAGCCCATTTCGGAGTAACTTCCCTCCATAATCACTATATGTTCTCCACTCATAAATATGGTCATAGTTAAGCCCAATTGATTCACTGGGTTAATTCCCTAGCGACTCGTGCCCGCTGCAGTTTCTGGGTTATAAGACTAAAAACTTCTCCAATAACCGTATATATTTATGCTTGTGGTATCATAACACAATATATCATACTAATAGGTAGCAAATCCTATTTTAGAGGTTCCATGGTACTTTCAATCTGTTAATATGAAAATGTAAGGTAATGGTTAAATATTGATTCTTTCTCTGTGAATGAAATATTGATTCTTGCATGACGCATTGTTCCTAACAAATGTATTGTGAAAATTGACATAGGCTAAATAGGATGCACTGTAATATTCCTATTCTGATGTTATTACTGTGTTAAAGCCTGTGTTGTATTACGTAACTTTTACCTTAATAAAAAATATGTTTAAAATAATAAGCTAGCTACAATATAACTAATAATTATACTGTAGCTAGCTTAGGTTTTAGTTTTATTTCACAGGTAAGTTTGTATTTATTTTATCTAGGTAGATTAGTTAGTAAATAGTTATTAACTATTTAATAACTACCTAGTTAAAATAAATACAAACTCACCTGTGAAATAAATCCTAAGCTGCCGTACACTAAAACCTAACATTACAAAAATTTAAAGAATTAAAACTACCATTACAAAAAATAAAAACACTAAAATTACAAAAAAAAAAATGAAATTTTTCAAATTAATAAAAATTATTCCTATTCTAATACCCTTTAAAAAAAAATAAAAAACCCACCCCAAAATAAAAAAGCCTAATCTATAATAAACTACCAAGGGCCTTAGAAAAGGGCCTTTTGTGGGCCCTTAAAAGGGCCTTTTGTAGGGCATTTCCCTAAAGTTAATAGCTCTTTTGCTACAAAACAAAACAAACAACCCTAACAGTATACAAACGTCCACCCCCCCAAACCCACAAAATAAAAATAAAGTAAAACCTAATCTACCCATTGCCCTGAAAAGGGCATTTGTATGGGCATTGCCCTTAAAAGGGCATTCAGCTCTTTTATGAAATGCCCAACCCCCTAATCTAAAAATAAAAACCCACCCAAAACAAAAAAAAATATTACACAAAATAACAAACGAATTATCAAAAAAAAGCACCCAAAAAAGTTTAAAAAATCCTAACACTAAGCCCTGAAGATCCACTTACAGTTGTTGAAGTCCCGCTTGAAGGATCTTCATCCCGGCAGCTCCATCTTCATTTAGGCAGCATGTGGCTCAAACTTCATCCAGACGGCAGACGTCTCCATCTTCACTCAGGCGACATCTTCTATCTTCATCCCAGCACCGACTTCTATCTTTATCCGGGCGGCGCGGAGCATCCTCTTCATACGGTCGCCGCCGTATACTGAATCTTCAAAGCAAGGTACGCGATTCAAAATGGCGTCCCTTGCATTCCTATTGGCTGATATAATTTTGGAAATTCAAATCAGTCAATAGGATGAGAGCTACTGAAATCCTATTGGCTGTTCAAATCAGCCAATAGGATGAGAGCTACTGAAATTCTATTGGCTATTCAAATCAGCCAGTAGGATTTAATAGCTCTCATCCTATTGACTGATTTGAATTTCCAAAATCAAATCAGCCAATAGGAATGCAAGGGACTCCAGTTTGAATTACGTACCTTGCATTGAAGATTCAGTGTACAGCGGCGACCATATGAAGAGGATGCTCCGCGCCGGATGTCTTCAGGATGGACCTGCTCTGCGCCACGATGAAGATAGAAGATGCCGCCAGGATGAAGATAGAAGATGCCTCCTGGATGAAGATGGAGCCGTCGGGATGAAGATCCTTCAAGCGGGATTTCAACAACTGTAAGTGGATCTTCGGGGGTTAGTGTTAGGATTTTTTTAACTTTTTTTTTTTTTAGTTTAGTGTTTGGGCTTTTCATAAAAGAGCTAAATGCCAATTTAAGGGCAATGCCCATACAAATGCCCTTTGGCAATGGATAACTTAGGTTTTTATTAGAGTTAGGTTTTTTTATTTTGGGGGGGTTGGTTGGGTGGTGGGTTTTACTGTTGGGGGGTCTTTGTATTTTTTTTACAGGTAAAAGATCTGTTTAACTTATGGCAATGCCCTACAAAAGGCCCTTTTAAGGTCTATTGGTAGTTTATTATAGGCTAGGGTTTTTTTTATTTTGGGTGGGCTTTTTTATTTTCATAGGGCTATTAGATTAGGTGTAATTCTTTTTTATTTTTGATAATGTAATTTGATATTTTTCGTAATTTAGTATTTGTTATTTTTTGTAATTTAGTATTTTTTATTTTTTGTAATTAGATAGTTTGTCATTTTTATAGTAGCGTTAGGATTTTTTTATGTGTATTTTAGTTTTATTTAATTGGTAGTTAAATAGTTATATTAGTTCAATTGTTAGTTTAAACTTAGTTTTTTTTTTAATTTAAAGGGACAGTCAACACCAGAATTTTGTTGTTTTAAAAGATAGATAATCCCTTAATTACTAATTCCCCAGTTTTGCAGTTATAATTATACACATTTTTACCTCTGTAATTACCTTGTATCTAAGCCTCAGCAGACTGCCCCCTTATTTCAGTTCTTTTGACAGACTTGCATTTTAGCCAACCAGAGCTGTCTCCATGGTAAATTCACATGCATGAGCTCAATGTTATCTATATGAAACACGTGAACTAATGCCCTCTAGTGGTGAAAAACTATCAAAATGCATCAAAATGCATTTAGATTAGAGGCGGCCTTCAAGGGCTAAGAAATTAGCATATGAACCTCCTAGGTTTAGCTTCAACTAAGAATACCAAGAGTACAAAGCAAAATTGGTGATAAAAGTAAATTGGAAAGTTGTTTAAAATTGCATGCCCTATTTGAAGCATGAAGCATGAAAGTTTTTTTTGGACTTGACTGTCCCTGTAAGATAGGGAAATTGTAATTTTAATATAAAGTTAGGGGGCATTAGGTTTAGGGGTTACTAGTAATATTTAAATAGTGTTTGCGATGCTCTCAGATGGCGTTTTGGATAGTGTCGTTATAGGGTGTAACGCAAGCTTTTTAGCCAGAACGCAAAACTTGTAATGGCTGCGCTATGGAAGTCCCATGAAAAAACATCATTTTTACGTGTGCGGGACTGACGTTGCATTACAGGCTAAAAGGCTTGCGGTACAGCTATACCGACAAGACTTGTAATGGCTGCGGTGCTGTTTTAACACTGAAATTACCATTTTTTCAGCGTTAAAACACGAACGCAAAACTTGTAATCTAGGTGAATGTTATTTACTGGATGTTAGTTCGAATACAAGGGAAAGGTGAATTATCAATTCACTGATCCATGCAAAGCTACATAAAAATGTATCTAAATTATGTTTTACACATATGAACAACTGCAACTAAAAATATGTTAAACCATATGTTGCATGAAATTTTTTTTATGTTAACTAATATTAAAACTAACAAAAAACTTACTCACTCATAAAGTAATATCCAAGAGCTTTGTTGCTGGATAGGCAGTGGCTACTGAATAAAAAAAAAAAAAAGAAAGAGCATATGCTTTAGAAATAGTAACCCTTGGAAGGACAATGTACTCTAATATTGTCTCCATTTTAATGTGTTCCCAATTATACATTTTACCTACTGGAGTGAATTAAAATGTTTACAAACACCCCTTTAACTTTATTTTCCACTTTGAAATAGCTAATTTTGCTTATTGTTTTCCCACCCATACTGAACATTTTAGAACTTAAAGGGACACTGAACCCAAAAAATTTATTTTGTGATTCAGATAGATCATGCAAATTTAAGCAACTTTCTAATTTACTCCTATTATCAAATTTTCTTCATTCTCTTGGTATCTTTAGTTGAATTGCAAGAATGTAAGTTTAGATGCCGGCCCATTTTTTGTGAACAACCTGGGTTGTTCTTGCTGATTGGTGGATAAATTCATCCACCAATAAAAATGTGCTGTCCAGAGTGCTGAACTGAAAAAAAAAAGATTAGATGACTTCTTTTTCAAATAAAGATAGCAATAGAACAAAGAAAAATTGATAATAGGAGTAAATAAGAAAGTTGCTCAAATTTGCATTCTCTATCTGAATCACGAAAGAAAAAAATTGGGTTCAGTGTCCCTTTAAGTTCTGGTTACAGAAAAGCAAACAAACATGTAAACAAAAAGGTTTAGATAAAATAATGATCCCAGTGGGAGCTGTGAAGAAGGGTACTAGCATTTTAATTTTCCCATTGTTCTCTCTAAGCACTGGCCTTTGAGTAAACAGTAATAAGAAGATATTATTTTGTTGTAATTGCTTACTTATGCATGGGGGCCGAATTATCAATGTCTGATGTGGGTTAGAATTTACCTTTTTTCCTGTCATGTATTGGATCTGTATATACCTATAGATATATTTTTTATATTGTGTTTATGTTTTTATCATGTTTATTTTTCTTCAATATTTATTTTTCTTCAGTATTTAGGTAACGTCACTTGTTACTTTCTAGACTGTATAGATCACATTCCTTAGAGCTCTATTTTACAGGTCAGCCTAAGAACATCAGTCACTGTCTTTGATATGTATATGGTGGTCACTTTTTAGTATTAATTTGTATTTGGTTGAGACATTTCACAGTGCCTCTTTGTATCCAAGCTGACAGGATGGATGCGCCGGAGCCTGCACAACACCATGCGTGTTGGGATTTAGTTGTATGATATTCATGTTTATTTACTAGTGTGCCTATTTAATATGGGATACAATTCACTACTTTGTCCTTTTTGGTATGGGTTCATTTCATAGTATAATTTTTTTGAGTGCGCATGATGTAGTAGTCGCTCATAACTGACAAGTTTTTTGCCCCTTTTCCAATGTCTAGATGTCATTACGCCTTTACGCCCCTAAGTGCTTGTGGCTTATTAGGGATTGGCGGATCACATTTGTTTTTATTTTTTGTTTCCCTAACTACAGTGAATGGTCAGATCCGATGTAGGTTGTTACATCAATGATCGTCACATCCAGCTACGTGCTAAGTATTTTGCTCTTATTCAATACATTTGGTTGTGATATTTCTACTATACATTGACCTGTTGTTTTTATTTTTTCGTTGCTTTTCGTTCTTGGACTTCAATCTATTCACTAGTTGTGTATGCACGCCTCCTGTGTTCGGTGGAGCACACCGATTGGTGGATGGCAGTTGTGACTGGTTTCCATGATACTGTTATATGGAGTGTAAGCATAATTTGATTGTAGACAATCGATTTATTTGACTGTTAGTTATTTAGTGGTGATATGCTTTTAGTTTAGAAGGAAGATGTGGAGGATCATGCGTTAGAATTGGGTTCTGCTAGTTTTCATTTCAGTGCCTTGTGCGGACTTGGATGTTGAATATGTAGCGTCATTTGGAGCCCAATAGGCGCAGGTGTGTGTGGCTATCCTCCAATAGGATCATAGGTGGCCTATAGTAGGAACTTCGGCTATTTGACGGTGTCAAAATGTTTATATATTTGTTAAGTTTATTCTTATTATGTGCAGGGGAGCTGTGTTTGTGAGCTCTAGGGATGTGATTTGCAGTCTATTTAGACAGATTTTAATACATTGCTATCTTATTCACGTTTAATTTCTATGTATACTTCAACACCTGATTTTTTGCACAAGTTGTTTTTTCATTGGCAGATCGTGTGGGGAGGGCCATACAGGCCTATTAAAGTTCTGTTTGTATCATTTTTGTCTGTCAGAGGAAGGGGCTTGTTTTCTCCGAAACGTCATGCTTGAAATAAATCTAATGTTTTAGTTATTGCTGACTAAAGACCAGTGAGTGCTTTTTGCTTTGTTCAGACTATATATATATATATATATATATATATGTATATACACATATATATATATATATATATATATATATATATATATGTATATACATATATATATATATATATATATATATATATATATATATAGGAATATCTATTTAGAAATACTTAGAACATATTCTGCTATATGTAGAACATTGGAATGGGAAACATTTACAGTAAATACACAGTATAACACTAAATTATATATGAATATAGTATAAATATGCTTTTACATGTTTTCATCTACTTAACTTAGAAATAATAACAAAAAAAATATATATAGCAGCAAATTGGAATGTGGCTCAAGCAGCTTCTAAAAAGGATTGTTCTCTGCAAGCAATTCTTGGAACAAAATATGCAAAATACAAAATATCCGCTAACAAATCAGACCAAAATCAGTAGGATAAAGCTTGGTATTTAAAATAATATGAATTTATCATTCAAATCAATTTTATATATAAATCACAATCATAAAAAAATACAGCAGTTAAAAAATGCCACTGGTGTCTAAAAGTACATCAGCATTAAATCTGTCCATTGTTAACATAAAATACATAAAAACCTTACAAACTCTGTTCCAATCTAAGACCAAACAACACTTTTTCATACGGATACACCTTACTATGTTAGGCTGACAGCACTTTCAGTGTGCTCAAAACTACTACAGTTCAGGAGGCAAAAAGTTACTATATAGATTCCACGAGATTATACCCCTCAGCGACTTTGCAATATTGTCATATGTGCTTTGAACAGTTAATACTGAAACAGGTGATCCTACAGTATATGCCACTATGATCCTTTTAACGATACCTTAACCGAATGTCCTTCTCTCGGAATGTTTGTCACCCGGTATACTTCACCACTTTCCGTAATGTCCGGTGTGGCAACACCGTGTTTGGCGCTTATATCCTTAGGCGGGTTAACCTCGATCCTCAGAGTCTCTGACTTCAATCTTGCTTCCTCATTCAGAAATCACATGTGTCGTAGTAGCCGATCGGGTGCGGTATTTTTGACGTGGTATTTAAAATAGTTTTTTGCCAGCTTGTATATCAGAGCGCTCTGAATTAACTGAATGGTGGACAGAGGCATAACTAGAAACCACAGGGCCCAGGTGCAAGAATCTAAGAAGCCCCCCCCCCCCAAAAAAAAAGTGAATTTGATACATATCTTTTTTTTTTCTTTTTTTTTACATTTAACACAGAAATAAAAATGTGAATCAGATTACATGTCTGCAAAAAGGAGGTACCCTGTACCCACAGTCTGTGAGATGGTCTGACCCCCTTCTACTGTATATAGTGACACTGTTTAACCCACCAGTAGTGTATATAGTGAGTCAGTGACACAGTCTGTAATCTGCCGGTGAGATGGCTGGCCTGACCCTACCCACCCCAGTACTTTATAAAGTGACCACAGTAGTCTGTAACATGGTCCAGCCCCCCCGTACTGTATATAGTGGTACTGTATAGTGAAAATGTTTACCCCCCACCCCCCCATGCTGTAGTAACAAGGTCTGTAATTTGCTGGTTCCACAAACATACACACACACACATACATGCATAAATACACACACAGTCACATACATACATACACACATACACACAGAAACACCAATGGGTAAAACAGAAACACTAACCCCTGTAGTCAGAGACAATAATGAAGCATCATGTCACACTCACATTATATCAGTGCAGGCACTTGCTGGTCAACGTTTTTTATTGTAAATAAAAAAACTAAAACAAATTTAAGCTGGTCGCTATTGCGACCTCTGCACCCCCTGGAGTTTTGTCCCTGATGGTGGAGGTTCATCTACGCGTTTCAGCCCAGTGATAGCCTTTATCAAGTGTTGTTTGGTCTTAGATTGGAACAGAGTTCCCAAGGTTTTTATGTTTTTTTATGTTAACAATATACAGATTTAATGCAGATGTACTTTTAGCCACTGGTGGCATTTTTTAACTGTTGTATTTTTTATGATTGTGATTTATATATTTATAAAATTGATTTGAATGATACATTCATTTTATTTAAATTACCAAGTTTCATCTACTGCAAAGGACTCCAATGCACTTCTATATATGTCTATATATGTGTACATATGTATTTTTGTGTATATATGTCTATAAATACATATATACACATATAAATACATATGTACACATATATAGACATAAATATACATACATATACATCTTTAGACATGTATATGTATATATGTCTATGTCAAAGCCCTTTGGCTACCATTTTTCTCTAATACCCGAGACTTCAAATCTTTGAGCCCTTATAACTTTTTTTGTGCAATATTATAAAAAAAAATATTTTAATTAGATGGTGTTATTATGAGTGTAAGTGTACTTTTAATGTATTTTTAATGTGTGTTTTCCAACATTTTAGTTTTGTGAAACAGCTCTGAGGACACGATAATCATTCTAGCATTAATCGCATTTGCATTTAAGCGATCACATTTACTTTCAACTTGTAATACCAATGCAAACGTTTGCTCTCCATTCATAATCTGGCCCTGTATTGGGTTTTTGCTGCAGTTATTTCATATACAAAATGATACCTAAAGGAACAATTTGACATACATTTTGAACTCTTCAGCTGGCATAACAAGTAATTATACACACATTAGGGAAAAACCAATTTTACAGTACACTGTCCATTTAAATGATATAAGAATAATAAATAAAAATGTATTTGCTTGGTGTAGGACTGAAAATAAACCCCAGGACATCATTGCATACTTATATATAAACAAAATACATGAAACATAGTAAATACCCATCAAGATATTATATACATAGGTTTGCATGCAGTTGAGTCTTGCTTAGAGGTTTCATTCTCCAGTTTAGACACACACTAGCCTCCTCCGTAACATATCCGTGGTGATATTAAAATCATGAAAAACTGTTGACTGATTTCCTTGCAGAATTCCTTTGAGAATAAAGCACTGTTGTGCTCTTGGTGATTAGCTGCACCGTAGTATGTCTAAAATATGCCTATGTACTTGAACAATAGTGTCCTGAAATGCGTGCAGGAAGTTAATTAATGATAGTGACGGTTTTAAATCTAATTTACTAACTGTCTATTTTATTTGCAGATAAAGTTTGTTTATACAGAAGAAAGCAAAACAAAAACATAAGTGTAATAGCTGATGCTTTTCTTTTTTAAACCAGGAAATTAAGTGTATTCCTGATTCCAGTAAGTAGACTGAATGTCCGTATTTTCATTTATATTTTATAACTCAACATTGTGTTATTTTGCTGTAAATGCTTACTTAAATAGATTAGAGTGAACGTTTAGTACAGGGCTACAAAATCTGCCCATGCTCACCGTAATAGAAAATCTATAAAGAACAGTTATAAGATGATATAGAATCTTTCAAATACATTTGAGAGTTATAAAAATATATAAGTAGTTTATTTAAAATAAATGCAAATGATAATATTGCTTCTGCACCTACTGCATAAGATAATGAAATCTGTATTTCCAGAATGGATGCACGTAGATAGATGGAATATACTCTCTACAAAAATGATATTGTGTAGCATTGTTGCTTGTGAACATATTAGAGTAACAGATACCATATAAAAGCAACACTGAGCTATAATACAAATTAATAAATGTCATCCACCTCATTTAACCATTGAAGTAGCAGTGACATTTTTTAGGTGTATTTTGATGTTTTGCATATTTTTTTACTTGAATTTCTGTAGCCTCCTGCCTGGTCCCTAACTGAATTTCCTTTCCATTTCAGTATCACTTGCTAATTATGGGATTAACCATATTCTATCATTTCATAATTACTGATATGCTGTCGTCTGCCTATGAGCCATTTTTGAAGTTGACATGGTCACAACCAGACATTTGAATTTCTTATCAGCAGCACTTTTTTTCTTTGAAAATGATCATACAGGGAGTGCAGAATTATTAGGCAAATGAGTATTTTGACCACATCATCCTCTTTATGCATGTTGTCTTACTCCAAGCTGTATAGGCTCGAAAGCCTACTACCAATTAAGCATATTAGGTGATGTGCATCTCTGTAATGAGAAGGGGTGTGGTCTAATGACATCAACACCCTATATCAGGTGTGCATAATTATTAGGCAACTTCCTTTCCTTTGGCAAAATGGGTCAAAAGAAGGACTTGACAGGCTCAGAAAAGTCAACAATAGTGAGATATCTTGCAGAGGGATGCAGCACTTTTAAAATTGCAAAGCTTCTGAAGCGTGATCATCGAACAATCAAGCGTTTCATTCAAAATAGTCAACAGGGTCGCAAGAAGCGTGTGGAAAAACCAAGGCGCAAAATAACTGCCCATGAACTGAGAAAAGTCAAGCGTGCAGCTGCCAAGATGCCACTTGCCACCAGTTTGGCCATATTTCAGAGCTGCAACATCACTGGAGTGCCCAAAAGCACAAGGTGTGCAATACTCAGAGACATGGCCAAGGTAAGAAAGGCTGAAAGACGACCACCACTGAACAAGACACACAAGCTGAAACGTCAAGACTGGGCCAAGAAATATCTCAAGACTGATTTTTCTAAGGTTTTATAGACTGATGAAATGAGAGTGAGTCTTGATGGGCCAGATGGATGGGCCCGTGGCTGGATTGGTAAAGGGCAGAGATCTCCAGTCCGACTCAGACGCCAGCAAGGTGGAGGTGGAGTACTGGTTTGAGCTGGTATCATCAAAGATGAGCTTGTGGGGCCTTTTCGGGTTGAGGATGGAGTCAAGCTCAACTCCCAGTCCTACTGCCAGTTTCTGGAAGACACCTTCTTCAAGCAGTGGTACAGGAAGAAGTCTGCATCCTTCAAGAAAAACATGATTTTCATGCAGGACAATGCTCCATCACACGCGTCCAAGTACTCCACAGCGTGGCTGGCAAGAAAGGGTATAAAAGAAGAAAATCTAATGACATGGCCTCCTTGTTCACCTGATCTGAACCCCATTGAGAACCTGTGGTCCATCATCAAATGTGAGATTTACAAGGAGGGAAAAGAGTACACCTCTCTGAACAGTGTCTGGGAGGCTGTGGTTGCTGCTGCACGCAATGTTGATGGTGAACAGATCAAAACACTGACAGAATCAATGGACGGTAGGCTTTTGAGTGTCCTTGCAAAGAAAGGTGGCTATATTGGTCACTGATTTGTTTTTGTTTTGTTTTTGAATGTCAGAAATGTATATTTGTGAATGTTGAGATGTTATATTGGTTTCACTGGTAAAAATAAATAATTGAAATGGGTATATATTTGTTTTTTGTTAAGTTGCCTAATAATTATGCACAGTAATAGTCACCTGCACACACAGATATCCCCCTAAAATAGCTATAACTAAAAACAAACTAAAAACTACTTCCAAAACTATTCAGCTTTGATATTAATGAGTTTTTTGGGTTCATTGAGAACATGGTTGTTGTTCAATAATAAAATTAATCCTCAAAAATACAACTTGCCTAATAATTCTGCACTCCCTGTATAGTTACCATGTGTCAGTACTTAAAGGGCCATGATACCCAAATGTTGAAACACTTGAAAGTGATGCAGCATAACTGTAAAAAGCTGACTAGAAAATATCACCTGAAAATCTCTATGTAAAAAAGAAAATTATTTTACCTCAAAAGTTCCTCAGTAGCCACATCCCATTGTAAAGGACTTCTAAGCAGCAAATCATTATGTCTGTCCCGGGACAGCGAAAGAAGCATTTGTGCACACTCATATTATCTCCCTATTTAGTTTAAGGAAGTTTACTATGAAATCTCATGAGAGTTAAGTCAAATCTCATGAGATCACAGTAAAAGAGTTCATGACCTCAGCACTGCTGATGCAGATTGGCTGCAGTTAATGTCTTAATTTTTTTTTTTTTACCTGCAGCTGGGAACAACTGAGTATAACTTTTTACACAGAACTTACTCTGCTGAGCTGAGGAAATTGTGAGGTAAAAATCTCCTTTTTTACATAGAAATGCTCAGGTGATATTTTCCTGTCAGCTTTTACAGTTATACTGCATCAGTTTCAAGTGATTTAGCATATGATTATTAAGTCCCTTTAACAAGACATTTACAGGGCCCTATTTCACTTATCCAGTTCAACAGTATGAAATATTTGTTTCATACATGGGCAAAATAAACTTAAATTACCCACCTCAATATTGAATAATGTTAGGAAGCAACATCACCAAACAGATACAAATGCAATTAAAATAAATAATCAGTTTTACACTAAAAAAAAAAAAAAAAATAACAAAACTGATAAGCCAAAAATCATACATGTCCTCTGTACTGATAATGCCCCTGCGCAAATTCCTTAACCCCTTAATGACCAAAGACATACAGGGTACGTCCTACAAAAACTGTCACTTAATGACCCTGTACGTCCTCAGTGGTTTCAATCAGTGGAAGTGATCATGATCGCTTTCAGCCGCTTTCAGGGTATTGCAGCGATGCATCAATACTCTGTGGCCCTCTCTGCATCGGTCAGGGATGGTGCTGATCGTTGGTGGGTGGTATCCATTGCAGGGAGGCGGGTGGGTGGCCCATCGCTGGAGGATATCCGGTACAGGGGGCAGGGTTGCAAGTGGGGGTGCCAGTAGTGCACGTGGATGCGAACAGGGGTGGGGGCAGGAGCTTGCATGGGTGCGGGAGCGGGTGGGACCGCTTCACTATGGAACCTGTAAAGTGTAAAGGAAAGGAGGGACGGGGGGATAAATGTTATCCAAGGGATCTGGGAGGGGGGAGGTTATTGAGGGGGGGCAGCTACACTACAGAAAATTTGTTTTTGTTTTTGCTTTTTTAGCAAGAAAAAGCTAATTGTGTGGCAAACTGGGTACTGGCAGACAGCTGCTAGTACCAAAAATGGCGGCAAATAGGTAGAAGGGGGAGGGCTAGAGAGCTGTTTGGGGGGGGGGGGATTATGGAGGTTCGGGGCTAAGGGGATCCTACACTGCAGAATATATGTATATATATATATATATATATATATATATATACACATACACACATTAAAAAAAAAAAAAAAAAAAAGCCTTTTATTTTAGTACTGGCAGACTTTCTGCCAGTACTCAAGATGGCGGGGACAATAGTGATGTGGGGGAGGAAAGAAAGCTGTTTAAGAGGGGTCAGGGAGTGATCATGGGGTGGAATGTGTCAGGTGGGAGGCTAAAATTAACCCTATAAGCTCCCTACAATCTACCTAATTAACTCCTTAACTGCTAAGCATAATACAAGTGTGGTGCGCAGCTGCATTTCTTCTTATTACCAAAAAGCAATGCCAAAGCTGTATATGTCTGTTATTTCTGAACAAAGGGGATCCCAGAGAAGCATTTACAACCATTTGTGCCATAATTGCACAAGCTGTTTGTAAATAATTTCAGTGAGAAAGCTAAAGTTTGTGAAAAAGTGAACATTTTTTTTTTAATTAATCGCATTTGGCAATGAGATGGTGGCATGAAATATACCAAGATGGGCCTAGACCAATACTTTGGGTTGTCTACTAAAAAAATATACATGTCAAGGGATATTCAGGGATTCCTGACAGATATCAGTGTTACAATGTAACTATCAATAATTTTGGGGGGAAAAAAGGATTGGAAATAGCAAAATAACTTGCAAAAAAAGCAAACATGTAAATATTGGGAATTTATAAACTCAGGACAAAATTTAGGAACTATTTAACATGGGTGTTTTTTGTTTTTTTGTAGATGTGTAACAGATTTTGGGGGTTAAATTTAGAAAAAGTTTATTTTTTTCAATTGTTTCATCATATTTTTTTATAGTAAATTATAAGATATGATGAAAATAATGTTATCTTTAGAAAGTCCATTTAATGGCGTGAAAAACGGTATATAATATGTGTGAGTATAGTAAATGAGTAAGAGCAAAATTACAGCTAAACACAAACACCGCAAAAATGTAAAAATAGCTCTGGTCCCAAACGGTAAGAAAATTGAAAAGTGCAGTGATCACTAAGGGGTTAAAGAAAACATATACTAATATCTCTTTCCTTTTGGAGCACAACAGTTAAACTGTACAAATGTCCTCTATAGTCTACACACTATAAAAAAGTATCAATCTACACACAGGCCCTTCAACCTGTGACATAAGCGCTACACCCACACAATCACCATTTTGTTTGTGTTGTGCACATTTTCGGCTAGATCACGAGTTTTTGTCGGTAAGGCTTGCGGGGCTAACAAGCCTTTTTTTCCCACCGCTCCCTTAAGACAACGCTGGTATTACAGGTTTTTTTAAACCTGGCGTTAGCCGCAAAAAGGTGAGCATAGAGCAAAATTTAGCTCCACATCTCACCTCAATACCAGCGTTGCTTACGGTAGTGGTAAGCTGGCTGAACGTGCTCGTGCACGATTTCCCCATAGGAAACAATGGGGCTGAGCTGGCTGAAAAAAAAACTAACACCTGTAAAAAATCAGCGTCCAGCTCCTAACGCAGCCCCATTGTTTCCTATGGGGAAATTAATTTTATGTCTGCACCTAACACCCTAACATAAACCCCGAGTCTAAACACCCCTAATCTTACACTTATTAACCCCTAATCTGCCACCCCCGCTATCGCTGACACCTGCATTATATTATTAACCCCTAATCTGCCGCTCCGGACACCGCCTTCACCTACATTATACTTATGAACCCCTAATCTACTGCCCCCAACATCGCCGAACCCTACATTATATTTATTAACCCCTAATCTGTCCCCCCAATGTCGCCGCAACTATATTAAATTTATTAACTACTAATCTTCCGACCCCAACGTCAACGCTACTATATTAAATTTATTAACCCCTAAACCTAAGTCTAACTCCAAGTCTAACCCCCCAACTTAAATATAATTCAAATTAAATGAAATAAATTTAACATAATTTAATAAATTAATCCTATTTAAAACAAAATACTTACCGATAAAATAAACCCTAAGTTAGCTACAATATAACTAATAGTTACATTATAGCTAGCTTAGGATTTATATTTATTTTACAGGCAACTTTGTATTTATTTTAACTAGGTACAATAGTTATTACATAGTTATTAACTATTTAATAACTAACTAGCTAAAATAAGTACAAAATTACCTGTAAAATAAATCCTAACCTAAGTTACAATTACACATAACACTACACTATCATTAAATAAATTATCTAAACTACCTACAATTAATTACAATTAAATTAAATAAACTAAATTACGAAAAACAAACAAACACTAAATTACAGAAAATAAAAAAAGAATTACAAGAATTTTAAATTAATTACACCTAATCTAATCCCCCTAATAAAATAAAAAAGCCCCCCAAAATAATAAAATTCCCTACCCTATACTAAATTACAAATAGCCCTTAAAATAGAAATTAAGGTAGGAAAAATCCTATTGGCTGATTGGATCAGCCAATAGGATTGAGCTCGCATTCTATTGGCTGATTGGAACAGCCAATAGAATACGAGCTCAATTCTATTGGCTGATCCAATCAGCCAATAGGATTGAACTTCAATCCTATTGGCTGATTGGATCAGCCAATAGGACTTTTCCTACCTTAATTCCGATTGGCTGATAGAATCCTATCAGCCAATCGGAATTCAAGGGACGCCATCTTGGATGACGTCATTTAAAGGAACCTTCATTCAGTGTTAGGACGTTGTTTGAAGAGGATGGCTCCGCGTCGGCTGGATTGAAGATGGACCCGCTCCGCTCCAGATGGATGAAGATAGAAGATGCCGCTTGGATGAAGACTTCTGCCACTTGGAGGACCTCTTCTGCCCAGATCGGATGAAGACTTCTGCCCCTCTGGAGGTCCACTTGGGCTCGGCTGGGTGAAGATGGCTCAAGGTAGGGAGATCTTCAGGGGGGTAGTGTTAGGTTTTTTAAAGGGGGGATTGGGTGGGTTATAGAGTAGGGTCGGGTGTGTGGGTGGTGGGTTTTAATGTTGGGGGGTATTGTATTTTTTTTACAGGTGAAAGAGCTGATTAGTTTGGGGCAATGCCCCGCAAAAGGCCCTTTTAAGGGCTATTTGTAATTTAGTATAGGGTAGGGAATTTTATTATTTTGGGGGGCTTTTTTATTTTATTAGGGGGATTAGATTAGGTGTAATTAGTTTAAAATTCTTGTAATTCTTTTTTTCTTTTCTGTAATTTAGTGTTTTTTTTCATAATTTAGTTTATTTAATTTAATTGTAATTAATTGTAGGTGGTTTAGGTAATTTATTTAATGATAGTGTAGTGTTAGGTGTAAGTGTATCTTAGGTTAGGATTTATTTTACAGGTAAATATGTCTTTATTTTAACTTGGTAGTTATTAAATAGCTAATAACTATTTAATAACTATTGTACCTAGTTAAAATAAATACAAAGTTGCCTGTAAAATAAATATAAATCCTAAGCTAGCTACAATGTCACTATTAGTTATATTGTATTTAGCTTAGGGTTTATTTTATCAGTAAGTATTTAGTTTTAAATAGGATTAATTTATTTAATTATGTTAAATTTATTTAATTTAATTTAAATTATATTTAAGTTAGGGGGGGTTAGGGTTAGACTTAGGTTTAGGGGTTAATACCTTTAATATAGTAGCGGCGACGTTGAGGGTGGCAAATTAGGGGTTAATAAATGTAAGTAGGTGTCGGCGATGTTAGGGACGGCAGATTAGGGGTTAATAAAATGTAACTAGTGTTTGTGAGGCAGGAGTGCGGCGGTTTAGGGGTTAATATATTTATTTAAGTGTTTGCGATGTGGGGGGGGCCTCGGTTTAGGGGTTAATAGGTAGTTTATGGGTGTTAGTGTACTTTTAGCACTTTAGTTAAGAGTTTTATGTTCCGGCGTTAGCCCATAAAACTCTTAACTACTGACTTTTAAATGTGGTAGGAGTCTTGCCAGGAGAGTGTCTACCACTCACTTCTTCCAAGACTCGTAATACCAGCGTTAGGCAAATCCCATTAAAAAGATAGGATACGCAATTGACGTAAGGGGATTTGCGGTAGCCTCGAGTCGCGGAAGAAAAGTGAGCGGTAGACCCTTTCCTGCCTGACTCGTAATACCAGCGGGCGTTAAAATGCAGCGTTGGGACCTCTCAATGCTGCTTTTTAAGGCTAACGCCAAACTCATAATCTAGGCGTTTGTTTCTTAAAGGGACATGAAACCCAAAAAATGTCTTTCATGATTCAGATAGAGAATACATTTTTAAACAACTTTCCAATTTACTTCTATTATTTAATTTGCTTCCTTCTCTTGTTATCATTTGCTGAAAAGTTTATCTAGGAAAGTTCATGAGCAGCAGAGAAACTAGGTTCTAGCTGTTGATTGGTGGCTGCATATATATATTGAATGTGATTGGCTCACCCATGTGTTCAGTTAGAAACTAGTAGTGCATTGCTGCTCCTTCAACAAATGATACCAAGAGAAGGAAACAGATTAGATAATAGAAATAAATTAGAAAGTTGTTTAAAATTGTATTCTCTATCTGAATCATGACAGAATTTTTTTGGGTTTCATGTAGCTTTAATTACAAAATTGTGAGATAAATGACACATATAACAATTTCCTGTTGTTTTGGGGAGATAATGATTTTGAGCTTCAGGTTCATTAATGACGGAAGCAATTTTGGTATGGGGGTCACTGGAAAACACACTGGCAATCCTGTCAAGATATAAAAAATAGTTTTCTGCCAAAAACAAGTGCAAGATTGTGGTCAAATCTTATGTATTAAACCCCAACAAAGGAGTTAAACACATAGCTAAAGCTCTACTCTGAGCATCGGAGATTGGCAAGTACATTCCTAATTCACTACTTATTGACTCGCTAGCTGTGTCCTGCTAAGAAGCTGCTGGTTAATAGGAGTTTTATGCACACAGTACCTGTATAGCGCACCCAATGCTTTCAATAAGAATCAGTAGTAGTGTGCTTAATGCACTAGCATTAGTCATTAGTACTTGTGAGTCATCTGAAATACCCCCTATGCATGAAAACCTTGTATTAACATTCAATGCTTTGTATTCCGGCATAATAAATGTTAAACAAGGGATAAATAATGAAAATAAGGTTTTGGTGAAGGTTATAAGGTTCACTATATGACTATATGACACAAATGTATTTGGACACACTTACTAATTATTGATTTCAGGTGTTTTAGCCACACCCATTGTTAACAGTTGCATAACAGTTAAAGGGACAGTCTAGTAAAAATTAAACTTTCACGATTCAGATAGGGCATGTAATTTTAAATAACTTTCCAATTGACTTTTATCAGAAAGTTTACTTTGTTCCTTTGGTGGTATTTTTGAAAAGCTAAACCTAGGTAGACTCAAATTGATTTCTAAACCGTTGAAAATCACCCCTTAGCTCAGAGCATTTTGAAAAATGTTCACAGTTAGACAGTACTAGTTCATATGTGTCATATATATAACATCGTGCTCACTCCAGAGGAGTTATTTAGGAGTCTGCACTGATTGGCTAAACTGCATGTCTGTCAAAAGCACTGAGATAAGGGGGCAGTCTGCAGAGGCTTAAATACAAGGTAATCACAGAGGTAAAACATAACATTACTATAAATGTGTTGGTTATGCAAAACTGGGGAATGGGTAATAAAGGGATGATCTATATTTTTAAACAATACAAATTCTGGTGTAAACATCCTTAGTCAAACATTGGCAGACCAATAGGTCATACTGAAGAGTGCAGTAACTTTAAACAAGGCATGTTTACTTTTATCACAAGCTAGTCTGTAAATGTTCTACCCTTGTAGATCAACCCTGGACAACTGTAAGGACTATTATTGTGAAGTGAAAGTGTCTAGGAGCAACAATAGCCCAGCCATGAAGTGGTACACCACACAAATTCACAGAGCGGGGCTGCTCAGTGCTGAAGCATGTAGCACAGAAATATCACTTATCTTCTGTCACATCACTCACTACAGAGTGCCAAACTGCCTCTTTAAGCAACATCAGCACAAGAACTGTGCATTGGGAGCTTCATGAGATGGGATTCCATGGCCAAGCAACTGTACACAAGCTTCACATCAGCATGCACAAGCATTAACTGGAGTGAAGAAAACCACGCCACCACTGGACTCTGCAGCAGTGGAAATGTGTTCTCTGAAGTGATGAATCATACTTCACTCTCTAGCAATCTCATGGGAAAATCTGAGTGTGGTGGATGCTACCTACCGGAATGCCAACTGTGAAGCTTGGTGGAGGTGGGATAATGGTCTGGAGCTGTTTTTCAGGGTTTAGGTTAGGCCCCTTAGTTTCAGTGAACGGTCATCTTGATGCATATATATATATATATTTATAAAGCTTAAAGGACTAATAAATACAGCAGATTTGAATTATCAACAAATGCATGATAAAAAAGACAATTCAATAGCACTTAGGGGTAGATTTATCATAGTGCAAGCGGACATTATACGATGTAGTGTATCATGTCTTCTGCACATAGATATATGCCGACAGCATATGCTGTCAGCATTTATCATTGTACCAGCAGTTCTTGTGATTGGCCGCTAGCAGGGGGTGTCAATCAACCTGATTGTATTCGATTGGGTTGATTTCTGTCCATGGCCTCCGAGCAGGTGGACAAGTTATGGAGCAGCGATCTTTAGATCGCTGCTTCCTAACTTCTGTTTCCGGCGAGCCTGAAAGCTCGCGGGAAACAGGGGCATTAAGCTCCATATGGAGCTTGATAATTCGGCCCCACAGTCTGAACTTCAAATGATTAGTATATTTTTTTTCTGACAAATTTCAAAATGATGTCTATTTCACTCTTCCTGGATCATGTGACAGCCATCAGGCAATCACAAATGCATATACGTATATTCTGTTAATTCTTGCACATGCTCAGCTGGTGACTTAAAAAAGTGTAAATATAAAAAGATTGTGCACAATGTTTAAATGGAAGTAAATTGTAAAGTTGTTTAAAATTGCTTGCTCTATCTGAATCATGAAAATTTAACTTTGACTTGAGTGTCCCTTTAATGCTTGTGGAAAGCCTTCCCTGAAGGCTGTTGTGGCATTTATAGCCACAAAGGAGCAGGGGGAGTGACTTGATTTTAATGTGCATGGTTTTGGAATGGGATGCTAAACAATGGGATGCTTGCTCATATAGTTGTGATGGTTAGTTGACCACATACTCTTGAACTCAAATAGTGTATTTGACAAGGGCTGAGAGTATGAAGTTGCCAAGGATGTATGTGTTTGTGTGCTTATGTACATTTGTGTGTGGATGCGTATGTTTGTTTTAACTATTATATGTAAAATTAAGATGGAAGGTGTTTAGCAAAGAACTAATTACAATTTCTCCACTACTTAAAGGGACACTGGACCCAATATTTTTTCTTTCATGATTCAGATAGAGTATGCAATTTTAAGCAACTTTCTAATTTACTCCTATTATCAAATTTTCTTCATTCTCTTGCTATCTTTATTTGACAAAGAAGGCACTTAAAGGGACATGAAACCCAAATTTTTTTTTCTTTCGTGATTTAGAAAGAGCATGTCATTTTAAACAACTTTCTAATTTACTTCTATTATCTAATTTGCTTCATTCTCTTGATATCACTTGCTAAAAAGCATATCTAGATATGCTCAGTAGCTGCTGATTGGTTGCTGCACATAAAGGCCTTGTGTGATTGGCTCACACATGTACATTGTTATTTCTTCAACAAAGGATATCTAAAGAATTGAGCAAATTAGATAATAGAAGTAAATTGGAAAGTTGTTTAAAATTGCATGCCCTATCTGAATCATGAAAGTTTAATTTTGACTAGACTGTCCCTTTAAGCTATTTGTTTGGTTCAGAACCCTGGAAAGCACTTGTTCATTGGTGGATGAATTTATCCACCAATCAGCAAGAACAACCCAGGTTGTTCACCAAAAATGGGCCGGCATCTAAACTTTCATTCTTGCATTTCAAATAAAGATACCAAGAGAATGAAATTTTTTTGATAATAGGAGTAAATTAGAAAGTTGCTTAAAATTGCATGCTCTATCTGAATAACGAAAGAAAACATTTGGGTTCAGTGTCCCTTTAATCCAAAATGTTAGACTTGTTTAGCTAACAGAACAACAAACAAGTAGCCAAACCGTGTGTGCAAAATAATAATGATTAATTGGTATTGTAATACCAGGGAAACAATGCAATTATTATGCATTATGGTCCAGCAATGTTTACAATTCATACTGCTTGCATTACTAATCTAGGCCATAGTTTCCCATAAAATTAACACATTAATAATGGTGAAGTTAAGCACATATGATTAGATCACATTATGGGCTGGATATAAATGTGCCCCAAATGCCCCTAAAAGACTGTCTAGCATATTTTATAAAAAAAATAAAGAAAGCAACATCTTTATTTTTTAATAAAACAACTGCACTAGGCAGTATTTTGGGGCTAAAGTTGATGGGACTGGAGTGTTAGGAAAAAACACCACTGAAAAGTGCTTTTACATTGCAGTCTATGGGGACTGTGTGTTACCAGCAAATAAATATGTATATGCTGATATCCATATATATTTATGTGTTGATATGAGTGTTTACACAAACACATAAATATATATGTATATAAACATATACATATATATTTAATATCGCTGCGCTACTTGCCCCCTTCGCTGCACTGAAGTTCCGATGACGTCTCTGGCGGCATCAGAACGAGGCTCCCATAGGAGCCTATAGAAGCGCGCCCTCATGAGCGCAATGATTCCCAGCATTTTATTTACATACATTTTGTAATAAGGAAAAAAATCTACATTTAAGACTTGGAAGATTCACTTTCTTTTAAAACCTCAGGTTTGAAGAAAGATAGGAATGATAGTGCTTTGTTAAGTTATAGAATAGATGAAAGTAGAAAGTAACTTAGTTATAAAGAATAAAATCTCAAAAGGGTGACAGTAGAAAAGTACAGACAGTTGGGAAAAGACTGAACATTCACAGTTAGAGAGCGAAGCACAGGAAAGCTGATAGACCGGTGGGCAGCACTTCTGAAACCCAAAAGGATGCATGAAAGACAAGGAAATAACAGTCCCTAAAGAAAACCTAAGAACACAGAATAAGGAAGGTTTGTGAATTCAAGCTGATAACATCTGTAACATCACACATCAGGCATATTGGGCACAAGATTTGTGTGTCTTTTTGACGTGTAGCAATTTTCAGTGCAGTTGTGTACTTTAAATTGTGCAGAAGAGCCAATACATCTCTTATCTATCCAAAAGCAGACTAGCAGACATTTCTTATCCGTTAGCCCAAAGAAAAGTCTATATACAATAAATGTATTTCTCATTTTGAAATGGTGCATGAATTCACTTGCTTATTTAAAGGGAAAGTCAGAATTAAACTTTCATGATTCAGCTTACAAATTTAAGCATTTCCTTTATATTTTTTAATCAAATTTACTTCCTTTGGTATTGTTTATTAAAGAGAAATCTAGATAGGCTCAAGTGAGTGCATGTGTCTTGTGCACTATATCAAATTAATTAGAAAAAATAATGATAACACTTTATTAAACATATATGCACAAACGAACAGGTTACCGAATTGGATCAACAGAGAAATGGGTATTGGCCTTCCATTCCTATTAGGTCAAGAATATAGATGATCCAACTAATAATTTAAAAACAATGAGGCTAAAAAGAGGGCTATGTGGCTTGGTTGGAGTCCCAAAGACTTTGGGAAGGGAGTGAAAAGAAAAAAGAAAAAAAAATGTATGGTATGAGAAGTGAGTTGTCAAGCAGTGCACACAGACTATGCACTCAAACGCGTCCTCCTGCCTGCGTACTGCTGGGATTGAACCCAGTCAGCCGATTTCTAACTGTATTCCCTGTGTCTTTTCACACCATACATACATCCATAGTATTATATCAATTCCTCTTTATCCGTTTTCATCATATAAAGAGCATACCTATGTTCTCTTAATACACTCCAATGCTTGCTAAGTATATGTAAGATATAGGGCTCCATGTACTAAGCCGTCAATTCATCCGTCATTGTAGACGCGGATAAACTCGCCGTTACTCGCCGCAGGCGAAATGGTGTCCGCTGTCACTATGTACTAATATTCCCCCAATAAATAGACAAGTCTAGCCCGTCGCGAGCAGTTGCGGATTGTTGATAAATTTGACGCCTCGCTCGCCGCGACTAAGCTGATGTACTTAACTTTCAGTTGAATTGTCTGGCCAATTATTAACACGTGACATGCAAGGTGTCACGAACATCATAGTAGTCACGGGAATAGAATTTTGCTCCTATAAAAGTTCAACTTATCTAAACAACTTTATTATTGTTCAAAATTTTTTGAAGAGTGATAACAGAGCGTTATTTTTGTAATATTTATTTACAATTTGGATATGGCTTCATCTGGATCTGATAATATATAAATATTAATATAAAAATAATTATAAAGATTGACAACTATACAATACAAATTTAAAATATAGATTACTCTTTAATTACAGTCGACAAATTGGGCGCAATTTATGTACATGGAAATGAGAGACAAATTAGACGCCAGTTATGCTGTAAGTACAATGCTGATATTACTGCCTTTTATATATGTCTAGACTGGCGTCTAAATTGACTTTCCTATTGTTTTGTACCTTGCCCGCCACCTAAAAGGTGGCGAGGCAAAAATAATGAGGTGGGAGCGGAAATTGTAGCGAGCGGACAAATAGATTTTTTAGTACATTCGTTTTTGGCGAGTTGGTGGTCAAATGTGTCTAATTACAGTGAAAAATGGAGCGGTAGCGAGGTTTGGCGGATAAGTACGCTCGCAATTTTAAAGATGCGAGTTTTAACATAATTGACGGCTTTGTACATATCAGTTTGCGAATTTTGACGCGAGATTTGTTGCGGGTAGCTCGCTGACTGCTTAGTACATGGAGCCCATAGTATATCACAGGATATCACAATGCGTCACTGTTTGAACACCATACATACAAACACAATATTTATATAAATTGCTCTCAATCTGTATTCACCTAATAAAGAGCATAACTGTGTTATCATCATTTACTTCATTCACTCAAAAGATTGCTAAGTGGGTATGCAATACAATATTTCTCCATGTACCACAGTGTATCACAGTGTTAATAGTTACAATGTTATATTACTAAAGAACGTAACGTAGCGGGGTACACTCCTTGTCTACATATGTGTGAATATCATATCACAACAAAACGTGTCCATTGACCAAGTTCGGACCCCCCAAGAAATAATATAAAGCTGTAATTGTAACTAAAGAGCAAGCCGTAGCTTCCACAGTCTAGGGCCCCACACACAGGTCACGCCCACGACAGGTTTCGTCATTGGTAATTGACTTCGTCAGGGCATAGGGCCATTTAGTCCGTCTGTTATAGTCTCAGGTTGCCATGCTGATGGCATGTGTTTGCGGAAGTGTTATCCACATACTTATTTTGGCAATCACATTTGTCAGGTACTATTAAACTCATTGTGAGTATTTAACATTTTAGGTTATCAACAGGCACAGGTTAGATGATCAAAAGATCATCTAATTTTATTGGGCACTTTCTTGCTAGTGTGTTATCATTAAGACATAACATTAACCCATATAAAGTTGCTTATATGGGTTGTTAAAAAAGGAACATTTTTATTATTGCACATTTCTCAACAAATATATTTAAACTGGTTAAAGTGCTAATTCAGCACTTGACTTCAATGCCACAAACCCTTTAATTATCCCTAAACTTGTTATTGTGCACTATATGGCAGACATGTTATTTAGTGGTGCAAACATTAGTTTCAGGGTCATGACTTCCATAACCATTTTAAGTCCAATAATGCAAAAGTTTGCAGATACAGTTAAATACTGTATCACCTAATAACAAGCATAACTGTGTTATGATCATTTACTTAATTCACTCAAAAGATTGCTCAGTGGGTATGCGATACAATATTTCTCCATGTATCACAGTGTATCACAGCATGAATAGTTACAATGTTATATTACTAAAGAATGTAACGTAGTGGGGTACACTCCTTGTCTACATATGTGTGAATATCATATCACAACAAAACGTGTCCATTGACCAAGTTCGGACCCCCCAAGAAATAATATAAAGCTGTAATTGTAACTAAAGAGCAAGCCGTAGCTTCTACAGTCTAGGGCCCCACACACAGGTCACACCCACCGACGCGTTTCGTCACTGGTAAGTGACTTCATCAGGGCATAGGGCCGGCCCAGCCGTTTAGTCCGTCTGTTATAGTCTCAGGTTGCCATGGTGATGGCATGTGTTTGCGGAAGTGTTATCCACATACTTATTTTGGCGATCACATTTGTCATGTACTATTAAACTCATTTTGAGTCTTCAACATATTAGGTTATCCACAGGTTAGATGGTCAAAAGATCATCTAATTTTATTGGGCACTTTCTTGTTAGTGTGTTATCATTAAGACATAACATTAACCCATATAAAGTTGCTTATATGGGTAGTTAAAAAAGGAACATTTTTATTATTGCACATTTCTCAACAAACATATTTAAATTGGTTAAAGTGCTAATTCAGCACTTGGCTTCAATACCACAAACCCTTTAATTATTCTTAAACTTCTTATTGTGCACTATATGGCAGACATGTTATTTAGTGGTGCAAACATTAGTTTCAGGGTCATGACTGCAAACTTTGGCATTATTGGACTTAAAATGGCTATGGAAGATACAGTTAAATACTACAATGTCCATTATTTTACAGTTTAATTGGAAGTCATATAATGTAAAAAAATATAATAATATTGGATGCATAGACAGATAGCTAGATAGATAGCTAGATAAATAGACAGACAGACAGACAGACAGATAGATAGATAGATAGATAGATAGATAGATAGATAGATGATAGATAGATAGATAAGCACAAATTATGTTTGCGCTTGAGCACACCTGTTTACTTTTAACTTCAACGGGTGTAAGTTAGTGTGATCGCAATATTGCTTACTGTGACCCATTCTAACTTTTGTGCACCACTTGTATTCTAGCCCATAGACTCTTAAAGGGTCAGTGTCAATTCCAAATTTGTTATTGTTTAAAAAGATAGATAATCCCTCTATTACCCTTTCCCCAGTTTTGCACAGCCAGTATGGTTATATTAAAGGGATAGTAAACTCCAAATTAAAGTTTCGTGATTCAGATAGGGCATGACATTTTAAACAACTTTCTAATTTACTTTTATCATCAAATTTGCTTTGTTCTTTTGGTGTTCTTAGTTGAAATCTAAACCTAAATAAGCTCATATGCTAATTGCTAAGCCCTTGAAGGTCGCCTCTTATTTGAAATTCTGAATGCATTTGACATTTTTTCACAGATAGAGGGTGTTAGTTCATGTGTTTTATACAAATTGCATTGTGCTCATGCACGTTGAGTTATTTAAGAGTCAGCACTAATTGCCTGAAATGCAAGTCTGTCAAAAGATCTGAGATAAGGAGGCAGTCAGCAGAAGTTTAGATACAAGGTAATTACAGAGGTAAAAAAGTACATTTCTATAACAGTGTTGGTTATGCAAAACTGGGAAATGGTAAATAAAGGGATTATCAGTCCTTTTAAACTATAAGATTTTTGGTATTTACCATGCCTCTTCTGACAGCCCCCCGATCACATAACTTTTTATTTATTATCTATTGACTTGCATTTTAGCCAATTGGTGCTGTGTTGTGCATAACTTCATGGGCGTGAGCACAATGTTATCTATATGGCCCACATGAACTAGCCATCTACTGTTGTGAAAAGCAAATAAAAAGCATGTGATAAGGGGCTGTCTGTAGAATCAGGCAGAAATTAGAATCAGGCAGAAATTTAGAGGTTTAAATGTTATAAAGTATATTAATATAACAATGTTGGTTTTGCAAAAATAGGGAATGGGTAGTAAAGGCATTAGCTATCTTTTTAAACAATAACAATTTTGGTGTTGATTGTCCCTTTAATGGAGGATGTGCCGTCAGTCAATATGACAGTTTAACTGGGTAGATAAAAGTGATGTTGTACACATTTATTTTTTTGTTTTTCTTTTGTTTGTTTCTTACTGTACATACATTTATAATGGTCATATTAATATTTATTATTTGTTGTGTTATGTGAGCAATGGTGAATTAGATGAGGTCTCACGCCAGCAAGTGGGTTATTGATAGGGTGACCATATTGCTGATTTAAAATGGGACACATATGAAAAACACATATGTCAGGGTTCTTATACAAAACATTTCTTTAAAGTTTAAACAGCCCTGAAAACAGCCATGACACATGTATTTTTCATGTGTCCCTTTTAAAGTGGCAATATGGTCACCCTTGTTATTGATGATGTCAGATGTGCTTTTATTAATTAGATGATGTCATGTGTGATGTCGGAACTGATGTTATTTTTAATGTCATGTGTAGTTATATGTGTTGTCCAGAATTTTATAGCATTTTAAAATGAACTTAAACAGCTAACATTAACATGACATTTATCCATGAATTAAAAAGAAAAGCAAGACAGATTTTTTTTAGCTCAGTAACATTTTATAAAACTGCACTACATTTTAAATGCCCTATTTTTGAAGCAACCAAGAAAATTTTACTTTAATGTTCCTTTAAGAATTATCTGGGATTATTTTGGTTGATCATATTTATGTCCTACATGGTAAATTCACTTTTTAAATAAACAAAAACACACCATTGCTGTTATTAACTAACAAAATAATTGGTGTGTATATCATGCTTTATCCCTTTTAATCCTCTCTGTGCTCTGTTACAGTGAATTTTGTTTTAGCTAATTTAGTTCAAATAGAAGAGTCTAAGATAATATGAAACCCATTTGAGGACTCTGTGGCATGAGCTGTGCCCATTCCAATTAAAAGTCTTGTCGATTTTTTAAGACTAACAGTTGTTATGTACTCAAGACTTGTAACGCTGACCATTTTAATTTTCTAAAGAAATGGTGTTAATAGGATAGGGAGTATATTTTTCTTTTCAAACTCTACAAACATCCATGTGCCATAGTTTAATTTAAAACAAATATGTTTACTTATTTAATTACATACTTATCCTGCACGTTTTTTTTTATTTATTAAAATTACAAAAGTAACAAAATTTTAAAAATAATTACATTTTTCTTACTTTATATTTTTAGTTAGTAAAATACTTTCACTAACACGTCCCATGTATCAGTTTGTTCATGATTAAAAAAAACAATTATTAAATCAAAATTTTTAGCTGAATGGGGGTAACGTGTTTTTAAACTATTGTAACATGTTATTTTTAAATGTACTTTACATAAATTGTACTGTATATATTTTTTATTTTATTTGTAAAAAATAATTTTATTTTAATTTATTTACTGCTCTGTAAAATAAAAAAATATATAGAGAGAGAGATTAAAGTGTTGAGTTCATTACAATACAAAGCAGTCAGTGTAGTAAAAATCAACAATTAATGTTGGTCAGTTTATATACTGTTTACTCCTATTTTATTTTTATTTTTTCCAATCAAATTAAAAAAATATTTTTGTGATTTTGTGATCATGTCAATGAATATATTTTAAAGCAATCACTACATAGTTAATAAGATAAACCATTAATTAAATCAGTTTTGTAAAACAAATTTAAACTATGATTTCCACATGCATTATTACAAGATAGTATTTCAGTTAACAGATGTGTGTTTTTAAAACAGTATTCTGTTGATTTAATTTTTTTGCAAAAGGAAATTTTAGTCTTACAGGGATTTTCATCTCAGACTGCTCAAAGCTGTAAATAAAAAAGTAAAATATCTTGATTAATAGCTTAATATTATAGTTCTGCAAAATAGCTATTAAAAAGTCAGTAATTGTTTTCCTAGCCTGGATATGGATTTTCAATTCTACATCCTCCCGTTCATGATAATTACAAATTATGATATCAGCCAATCATAGAAGAGATTGCCATTTCATGAGCAAATACAGAAGAATCAATACAGTTTTCAGATTTCTGCATGGTCTTAAAGGGATACTAACCCCACATTTTTTTCTTTCATGATTCAGATAAAGCATGCAATTTTAAACAACTTTCTAATTTACTCCTATTAATTTTTCTTTGTTCTCATATTATCTTGATTTGAAAAAGCAGTAATAAAAGGTTAGGAGCCGGCCCATTTTTAATTCAGCACCTTGGTAGAGCTTGCTGATTTGTGGCTAAATGTAGCAAACCATTTTTTTTTTTAAATCATGTGACATTTGATATTGAAATGTTTTGTTGAAAATTCCGATATATATATAATTTGCTTGCAAAAATAAAATGTCAAATATCATTCAAATGTCCAACATATATTTAGACTGAACAAATTTGGCAACATTTTGTTACTGGTTGGTTGCCTCTAAAAGGATGTGTGTTGCACACGACTACTGCTACTGGCATTATGGTCAGAAGGGACAGCCTAAATTCTGCAACTGCAATAGAATTAAAAAAAACTAAAAGCTGTTTTGCCGGACACACACCTTGCAAACAGCTCTAAAAGACATAAAGCAATAAAAATGAGAGCTGTACTTCCATAGAACTGCCACTGTTACGCTTTTGGTAATAGATTCTATGGAAAAATTTGCCAAATACGATAACTAATAGGTGTATGTATGTATATATATTATATTATATACTAGTTATATTTTCACCACACTTTAGATAAAGAATTGTTTGTTGACAACATCTGAAATGGAAAAAGGCACTGTTCAGAATGAAAATCAGTGGCTTTATAACATTTGGTTATATTACTTAACAAAAAAAGAGCATGTGAGCAGAATAAACACATTGCAAATAAAAAATAGTTTACATTTTTGTTTTTGGTTGTTATAACTTTAAAACAAATCATCATTTTTCATACTTCCAGGGCATCGGTGGCAAGATTCCAGTCCAGCCAATCGGCTTAATGGTCCTGCAACCACTGGTCTGATAAGCTCTTTTTCAGCTCAGAGCTTTCAAAATCAGCTAGTTAATGTATTCTGTAGTAGCTTATTTGCTGACAGGTCATAATAAAATGTCTGATGCTTAACATTAGCCTTGCTAAAATAACTGTTTAGATCAGTCCAATAAAGGTTTTGCCTATATTAGGTAAATGTATTCATTGTTTCAACCAAATAGTGCAGTAGGAAAAAATGTATTTTAAACGATACTAATGAGGTTAGAAATACCTAAAATTAGAAATTCATTTAGAAATCAATCTGTCATTAAATGTGCTTGAACTATTTATATAATATTAAAACACATTTCATACATTATATTATGTATTTATTTATTTATTATAGAGTCAATATGCCAGTCGCTCCCACACATGGAATTTGATTATTACATAATTCCATAATAAACCAGAAACACAGTAAGGGGTCGACCATCACACAAACATAAGATCAGCAGTATAGTTTTTTCATAGAAAACAAGAAGCAAAAGCAGATTGCTACTCACACTAAATGTTTAAAGTATCTATTATTTTAAGCAGGAATATGATCACATCTTATAAGAGAAGTTTTTTTCAGAGATGTTCTCCAGCTTGATTCCAAATGGGAGATTTTATGTAATGGCCCTTATTACTGCTGCAGAAGCAAAATATGTTCAATCCCATAAAAAAAAAATGGGCCTAGGGCATACAAATTTCTAATGATAGTTTTCTTGTATAATTTCAAGTGACATTTCCCAGGATGATAATAAATTTAAATAAAAAAGGCCCCGTTTGGAGTGATGATGAGGAACAATGCCTCCTGTCATAATTGAGTGAACAACTTGAAAGCCATGAAACCAGTATTAATGTAGTGATTTAAATGTGCTTGTTGGTGCTATGAATTTGTGAAATGTTTCCATATGGGAATTACAGTGGATACAAGTATTCTATATGTTGTGGTTAGTTAGTCTAGAGGGACTATTTTGGTAAATGGGAAGTCCTGTGGGTGAGGGGTCCTTATAGGTAAATGGGAATTTTTGTGGTGGGGTGGTTTGTGGTCCTTGCAGTTGAAGACTATAGGGGCCTGAGTTAGTGACATTATTTTTGTGGTAGGTTCTAGAGTTTAAGAGTGATTACAGTGGCTAGATGGTTATTTTGGGAGATATTAGGATATCAGTGGACATAGAAAAATCCAAATGTTCCAAGCAAAAGCAAACATTTAGCATAGGTCTTTAAATATTTAAAGATTTGTGTAGTTGAAGGATTTGAATATTCAAATTATGAGATGATCTAAAGTTATTTTTTTTTTAACTTTTTATAAATGATTCAAATAATTCAAATTTTCCCACAATAATCAGAACTTAAAAGTTACTGTTCTTTTTAACTAGCATGATTTATACATGGCCTCTGAAATTGTAACAAATTAAACCACATACTGTTATATAAATATTTTGCCAATTAAAAACCATAAAAAAAGCTCATATCATCTACCATCACTAACATAACATGTTAACATTCAGTCATGTATTTCTTATTTCTAAAGAAAAAGGGTAGTACTGTGTTAGCCAGTGAATTCACAGAAAGTAGAACACAATAGTTATTTTTTTTATAAAAGTATATCTACTTTCTTATTTCTACAGGAATCACACATCTTTTATACAGGTATGATACCCTCATCTAAAACAAGGGTCTCATGTAACTTTTATTTTTAGGGACTGCATTTCCTACACAACAGTTGTAATTATAATAAATTTCTGTTGATAATTTGTCTTTTTTTTTTTTTTTTTTCTTGTTTTTCATTATCTGTATTTATAGGTCCTGGCCATTTTCAAGTATATGTATTGGCACAGATATAGGATCATTTGTGTACATAACCTCTTTCCCTTAATGAAAGGGTTTTTATTTTATTTTTAATTCTTTAAAATCTGGGTAATGATGCCAAAGGCATGGTTACTGAATGTAATTATCAGAATAGCAAAGGATAAGCCAATAGTTCATGCATAACTTTATTGGCTTTATTAAAATAAATTTAAGTATTTACAAGAATTATTTCTGTGGAATGGACAGCAATAGATTGTACAGCTGCTAAAGTTTATGTAGAAATTAATGGAGATTGGTCATTGAGGAATGAGATGATGTGACTTTCGGTCACAGACATGACAAATGCAATGGCAACGGGTGGATTATGTCAGGATTCAGCAAATTTAAAGTGCCATAAAACATTTTGAGTCATGTGCATATTATAAAAAGATCAACTGAGTTAAAACAGTGTATGAATTGTTTTTTTGTTTTTTTTAAAATAGCTTATATGTATTTTAATAAAATTTCCAAAAATCTTCAAAATGACTTACACTTTAGTGTTACCAAGTGTAGCCTGCTCCACCCCCCTTATCAGTGTCCTACCCCAAGCCTTGTGGCAACATGTAACAAACTGTGCACGTGAGGATAATTACTTATTCAAGTAAGAGGGATTGAGGAGGACAGCAGGTACTGCTATTGTTTATTGCTTGTTTCCATAGGGATAATGTCACATGCTTTGTGAAAGCTTCAGAATTATACTATGCACTGCTTTATTCAGGTGTCATGTGACTGTGCCCCCTACTGTGCATGTGTACAAGTGCATTATGCTGAAGCTATGGCCTGGATAGCACTTTCCATATATGGAAATGCCCAGGGGGGAGCTTCCTTCAAACAAAACTATGCCTGAATTAAAGAGGTTAATGGGGGTTAAAACAGAAACCGTTTTTTGCAGGTAAGTTTTGGCTGCATTATATATTTAGAAACATGTTGGTTCATACTGTCTTATGTCCCTTTAAGCTATTGATAACTGTATGATAACTCCTAGTAGAATGTAAATAGACAGCAGAGCCCAGTAAAGCAGAAGACAACAGATTGTTAGTAATGAGCAGCCTAAAAGGGATCAGCAGTTACTGTACTGTAGGCAGGACAGATAGCAAATGCTATAGGCAGTTTCTGGCTGACATGTACAGTATGTAGGTTGTGGCCAGTGGAAACAAAATGCAGATAATGGTCAGTAGGTACAGTAAACAGCTTATGTATGTCAAGTACAATAGGCAGGTTTTGCCACTAGGTACATTAGACAGGTTGGTACATCAGGCCTTGACTACAAGTCTAGTATGGTAAGGGATTAACCAAGTCTTGAGGAGATATTAGTGTACTCTTATATATAGTATCTGCCTTTACTTACACATAAATAAACAGTAATATAAGTGTACATCTGCAGGCTTTAATGTAAGTGTACATCTGCAGGCTTTAATGTAAGTGTACATCTGCAGGCTTTAATGTAAGTGTACATCTGCAGGCTTTAATGTAAGTGTACATCTGCAGGCTTTAATGTAAGTGTACATCTGCAGGCTTTAATGTAAGTGTACATCTGCAGGCTTTAATGTAAGTGTACATCTGCAGGCTTTAATGTAAGTGTACATCTGCAGGCTTTAATGTAAGTGTACATCTGCAGGCTTTAATGTAAGTGTACATCTGCAGGCTTTAATGTAAGTGTACATCTGCAGGATTTAACGTGAGTGTACATCTGCAGGCTTTAATGTAAGTGTACATCTGCAGGCTTTAATGTAAGTGTACATCTGCAGGATTTAACGTGAGTGTACATCTGCAGGCTTTAATGTAAGTGTACATCTGCAGGCTTTAATGTAAGTGTACATCTGCAGGATTTAACGTGAGTATACATCTGCAGGCTTTAATGTAAGTGTACATCTGCAGGCTTTAATGTAAGTGTACATCTGCAGGCTTTAATGTAAGTGTACATCTGCAGGCTTTAATGTAAGTGTACATCTGCAGGCTTTAATGTAAGTGTACATCTGCAGGATTTAATGTAAGTGTACATCTGCAGGATTTAATGTAAGTATACATCTGCAGGCTTTAATGTAAGTGTACATCTGCAGGCTTTAATGTAAGTGTACATCTGCAGGATTTAATGTAAGTGTACATCTGCAGGATTTAATGTAAGTGTACATCTGCAGGCTTTAATGTAAGTGTACATCTGCAGGATTTAATGTAAGTGTACATCTGCAGGCTTTAATGTAAGTGTACATCTGCAGGATTTAACGTAAGTGTACATCTGCAGGATTTAACGTAAGTGTACATCTGCAGGATTTAACGTGAGTGTACATCTGCAGGATTTAACGTGAGTGTACAGCTGCAGGATTTAAAGGGACAGTAAACCTCAAAAATAATGTTATATAATTCTGCACATAGTGCAGAATTATATAACATAATATTAGCGCAAACTTTATAAAACATAATATTCCCTTTTAATTTTTTAAAACAACGGCTGTTTTTCAGACCCGCTCTCTGTGCTCTTCTGAGCCGGTCTGTTTTTTCCACACAGCGCATCGGGCCAGCTGTATAGTCACAGCCCGGCCCGACCGCGCCATAACACTAAGTGCAGCTCGCTCCTGCTCTGTCTGACAGCAGGAGCGAGCTGCACTTAGTGTTATGGCGCGGTCGGGCCAGGCTGTGACTATACAGTTGGCCCGATACGCTGTGTAATAAAAACAGACCCGCTCAGAAGAGCACAGAGAGCGGGTCTGAAAAACAGCCGTTGTTTTAAAAAATTAAAAGGGAATATTATGTTTTATAAAGTTTGCGCTAATATAATGTTATATAATTCTGCACTATGTGCAGAATTATATAACATTATTTTTGAGGTTTACTGACACTTTAATGTAAGTGTACATCTGCAGGATTTAATGTAAGTGTACATCTTCAGAATGTAATTGTAAGTCATTTTGTCAGAGTTCTTGTAGGAGATAAGATGATAAGACTGTAATAAAAACCATGTATGTATGATGATTGTTTTTTGACACAATTTTTACACACTATAATTTTTGAATTATGTGTGAATACAATAACTTATAAATGCAAATCCATACTTAATGGCATATTAAAATAGTCCCTAATGTGAGAGGCATTATATATAAGATTTTGTGGAACTTATTTGCATGTGTCTATGCAAAATACCTATCTGCAACGCAAGAACATTAGGATAAGACAACTTGTGGTAAAACAAGTTTCTACAATTAAATGTTTTTCTTCAAAGCATAATATAGACATTGAGCAATGTTTTCTCGCTAGACACACCAGACAATTAAACATTTTGTAATTCCAATGTTTTATGCTGTCTTGCAGTGCATGAAAAAACTAAGGACTAGATTTAGAGTTGTGTCGGTAAAGACCCGCGGTGCTAACGCTACTTTTTTTCCCCGTGCACCCTTAAGACAACGCTGGTATTTAGAGTTGTCTGAATGGCTGCGTTAGCCTCAGAAAAGGGAGCGTTGAGCAGAATTTAGCTCCACTTCAACCCTCAATACCAGCATTGCCTACGGTAGCGGTAAGCTGGAAAAATGTGCATGTGCACGATATCCCCATAGGATACAATGGGGCTAAGCTGGGTGAAGAAAAAAACTAACACCTGCAAAAATGCAGCGTTCAGCTCCTAACGCAGCCCCATTGTTTCCTATGGGGAAACACTCTCTAAGTCTGCACCTAACACCCTAACATGAACCCCGAGTCTAAACATCCCTAACCTTACACTTATTAACCCCTAATCTGCCGTCCTCACTATCGTTGACACCTGCATTATATTATTAACCCCTAATCTGCCGCTCCGGACACTGCCGCAACCTACATTATACCTATGAACCCCTAATCAAAGACCCCGCTTGGATGAAGACTTCTACCGGATGAAGGACCTCTTCTTGCCCCGCTTGGATGAAGACTTCTACCGGATGGAGGACATCTTCTTGCTCGGCTTGGATGAAGAATTCGGCTCGGTTGGGTGAAAACGACTCAAGGTAGGGAGATCTTCAGGGGTTAGTGTTAGGTTTATTTAAGGGGGGTTTGGGTGGGTTAGAGTAGGGGTATGTGGGTGGTGGGTTTTAATGTTGAGGGGGTTGTATTTTTATTTACAGGTAAAAGAGCTGATTACTTTGGGGCAATGCCCAGCAAAAAAGCCCTTTTAAGGGCTGGTAAAAGAGCTGATTACTTTTGTAATTTAGAATAGCTTAGGGCATTTTATTATTTTTGGGGGGCTTTTTTATTTTATTAGGGGGCTTAGATTAGGTGTAATTAGTTTAAACTTCTTGTATAATTTTTTTATTTTCTGTAATTTAGTGGGGGGTTTTTTGTATTATAGATTAGTTTATTTAATTGTATTTTAGTTTAGATGATTGTATTTAATTTGTTTAATTAATTTATTGATAGTGTAGTGTTAGGTGTATTTGTAACTTAGGTTAGGATTTATTTTACAGGTAATTTTGAAATTATTTTAACTAGGTAGCTATTAAATAGTTATTAACAAAGTTATTATAGTTATTAACAAATTATTTTAACTAGGTAGCTATTAAATACAAAGTTGCCTGTAAAATAAATATAAATCCTAAAATAGCTACAATGTAACTATTAGTTATATTGTAGCTATATTAGGGTTTATTTTATAGGTAAGTATTTAGTTTTAAATAGGAATAATTTATTTCATTATAGTAAAGTTATTTAGATTAATTTAAATTATATTTAAGTTAGGGGGGTGTTAGGGTTAGGGTTAGATTTAGGCTTAGGGGTTAATAACTTTATTATAGTAGCAGTGGGGGCGGCAGATTAGGGGTTAATATTTGTAGGTAGGTGGCGGCGATGTTAGGGAGGGCAGATTAGGGGTTAATAAAAATTATTATAGTGTTTGCGAGGTGGGAGTACGGCGGTTTAGGGGTTAATACATTTATTATAGTGCCGGCGATGTCCAGTCGGCAGATTAGGGGTTAATAATTGTAGGTAGGTGGCGGCGACGTTGGGGGGGCAGATTATAGGGGGTAATAAATATAATATAGGTGTTGGCGATGTTAGGGGCAGTAGATTAGGGGTTCATAGGGATAATGTAGGTTGCAAAGGTGTCTGGAGCGGCAGATTAGGGGTTAAAAAATGTATTATAGGGTTTGCGATGTGGGGGGGCCTTGGTTTAGGGGTTCATAGGTAGTTTATGGATGTTAGTGTACTTTATAGCACAGTAGTTAAGACCATTATGTTCCGGCGTTAGCCCATAAAACTCTTAACTACTGACTTTTTTTGGCGGTAGGAGTCTTGTCGGTAGAGGCTCTACCGCTCACTTCTTCCAAGACTCGTAATACCAGCGTTAGGCAAATCCCATTGAAAAGATAGGATACGTAATTGACATAAGGGGATCTGCGCTAGCCTCGAGTCACGGAATGAAAGTGAGCGGTAGACCCTTTCCTGTCTGACTCTAAATACCAGAGGGCGGTAAAAAGCAGCGTTAGGACCCCTTAACGCTGCTTTTGATGGCTGACGCCAAACTCTAAATCTAGGCGTAAGGAAAGTGTGGGGGAAAACAATAGATGCATTAAAGGGACATAATACTCATATGCTAAATCACTTAAAACTGATGCAGTATAACTGTAAAAAGCTGACAGGAAAATATCACCTGAGCATCTCTATGTAAAAAAAGGAAGTTATTTTACCTCACAATCTCCTCAGTTCAGCAGAGTAAGTTCTGTGTAAAAAGTTATACTCAGCTGCTGTCCAGCTGCAGGTAGAAAAATAATAAAAAATGAAGAAATGAACAGCAGCCAATCAACATCAGCAGTGCCGAGGTCATTAACTCTTTTACTGTGATCTCATGAGATTTCACTTAAAGGAACATTCCGGCAAAAATTTAAAAGCACATAGATGAATTACTTCTTTGCATAGAAACATATTTGTAATATACATGTATTGGCAAAAATGCTTCTAGTAAAAAAGTTACCACTGTTTTAGTGTTAATATGTTACTCTGTATGTGCACATAAAGCATAGCTAGATATTCTCAGTGCACCAGAATTTTAAATACTGCAGCAGCTCAGAGCACCAGTGGGCTTGACTCATGTCAGCAATTAACAAATTGAGTCATTACCAGATGGTACAAGCACCTTGGGCTCTCTGAGCAAGTGCTGTGTTTAAAATGCTTGTGCACCATGCATTCTTAAATACACTTTTGAAACAGCCATATCTTTTATTAGAAGTTTGTTTGCTAATACATGTAGATTATAAAAATGCTTCTATTCAAAACTGAAATGCATCCATGTGGATTCCAATTTTGGCTGGAGTATCCATCTCTTTAACTCTTATGAGATTTCATAGTAAACTTTCTTAAACTGAATAGGGAAATAAAACAAGTGTGCATGAAGCTCGCTCCCTTGCCTGTCCTGTTACAGGCATTCTGATTTGCTGCTTAAAACCCCTTACAATGGGCTGTGAATACTTAGGACATTTTGAGGTAAAAAATATTTATTTTTTACATAGAGATGTTCAGGTGATATTTTCTAGTCAGCTTTTTACAGCTATGCTGCATCACATTCAAGTGTTTTCAACATTTGGGTATCATGGCCCTTTAAGACTTTTTTTGCTGCAGTTGTTTTCCAATAGCCAAGCGCCTCCCCTATTAGCATTATATGGACGCATCAGGAATTGTTACTGGAATACACACAGCTAGCCACTATCATTTTGTTTTTCAATCCTAACAATTGGAAAATCCCTTTATTACCCACTCCCCAGTTTTGCATAACAAGCACTGTTATATTAGTATACTTTTACCTCTGTGATTACTTAAGCCTCTGCAAACTGCCCCCTTATTTTAGTTCTTTTGACAGACTTGCATCTTAGCTGATCAGCGCTGACTCAAAAATAACTTGACAGGAGTGAGCACAATGGTATCTATATGGCACATATGAGTTAGCACTGTCTAGCTGTGAAAACTGTGAACTTGCACTGAGATAAGAGGCGTCCTGCAGGGGCTTAGAAATTAGAATATGAGCCCAACTAGGTTTAGCTTTCAGCAATGAATACCAAGAGAAGAAAGCAAATTTAATGGTAAAAGTAAATTGTAAAGTTGTTTAAATATGCATGCCTTTTTTGATTCATTGAAGTTTAATTTGTACTTGGCAGTCCCTTTCAATTACTGGGCAAAAGGGGGCAAAATCAATAATGAAAGTATATTGCAAAGTTGTTTTACTATGCATAAGTAATTATTTTATGTTGCAATCCCAAAGTGTCTAAGCCATATTTTGTTAAAGTAGCAATTATTTTTAGAGAACTTTACCAAAAAAGATAGCTTCCTAAGCATTTCCTCCATATTTGTGATTCAGTTTTCCTAATAGCCTATAATTATTGTTTTCTTTATCTTTATGGTCATATTACAAAGACATTTAAAACACTAGCAACATGTAGATCTTATGCCAATTATTTGATCAAGATTGAAAAAATCTTTCTTGATTTAGACAGAGCACCAAATTTGAAACTTTCCAATTCACTTCCATTATTAAAATGTGCACAGTATTTTTATATACACACTTTCTGACATACCAGCTCTTACTGGGCATGTGTAATAATTAACAGTATATAAGTATGTGTATTTTGTGATTGACTGATGGCTGTCACATGACACATGGGGACAGAGAATAAAAATAACTTCTATTACTACTCATTTGACATTTTGACTAATGGGCCAATTATCTAAACTTTGCCGGTTCTGATGTGGTTTTTCACTCCAACACTTGCAAAGGGTGCCCTGGTGGAAATATCTTAAAGGGGCAGTCCCTGCAAGTGGTGAGATTACAGTATTTTGAGTATTTTGTCACAAAATCACCTCCTTTTCGTTTGCAAGAAAAAACAGAGAAATCTGTGGAGAGCGTATGCTGCTCATTCAGCACGAGCCTTCCAGATCGCCGGAATCCGGAGTTAAGAAGCAGAGGTGGCAGACTGCAATCATCTCGATCAGATACGATCGGGATGATTGACAGTCCCTGCTAGCGGCCGATTGGCAATGCTGAATATGGAGAGCGTATTGCTCTCCGCATTCAGCAAAGTCTTGCGGACCTGATCCGCACTGTTGGATCAGATCTGAAAGACCTTTGATAAATAGGCCTCAGACTTGAGAGAATGGGATAGGGGCCTTAGTTTTTTAAGATCTGAAATCCATTGTGTTAATTTGATAGAGCTATACATCAAGATCCTCTATTAATGGCACTGGGTACCATCCTAATTACATCTAATTTGTCTGCAGAAAACTTCTTATGTTGGAGCAGCTGTGGCAGTGTAGGTATACGCATTACATATCTTATGGTAATGTCCAAAAATCTTGATAATCTGGAAAAAGGTTTTTATCTTTGTAACACTTTTGCTCCTGCTTTGCGGCAGACCTCTTCTGGAGGCCTGTTTCATAATTATCTTAAGGGATTTCAAAAACCAGTTAGATACTTAGCAGAAAAAAAATCCAGAATTGTTCCAGCAAGAACACTAGAGTGCTATATGAATAAAAAGCGAATTTTATTAGGACAGATTAAAATAGTTACAAAAATAGGCAGACTCCAGCAAACAGATGGGAGTATCAAAAATAGGTCTGACGGGTTTCAGCCACACTGGCTGTAGTCATAGACATGTTACACCTATGCAGGTGCAAACTATTTAAAACCCCTAAATCGCTGTCTCCCCACATTGCAATACCTAAACTATGCTATTAACCCCTAAATTGCTATCCCCCACATCATAAAGTAATACACTAACATCTAAACCCCCTAATCTAACACCCCCTAACTTAATCTAAATTAAAATACCCCAAAATGTACAAAAGCAAATCCTACGTTAAAAAAAAAACAAAAAAAAAACTTACATGTAAAATACTTAAAAACCTAATCTTACCTTTAAAAAAACAAACAAATAAAAACTACCATTACTAAAAATAAAAACGTGCTCCTTTTCATGCGGTTCACAGCCGCACACTGAATTGTGAATGCAAGATACCCCTTTTATATGGGGGTACCCTTGCATTCCTATTGGCTGATTTAAATCTTCATATTTGAATGAGCCAATAGAATTAAAGGACAGCTTTCATTCTATTGGCTGATTTGAATTTTAAAATTGGCGGTTTAGGAGTTAATAGTTTTATTAGGTAGTTTGTGATATGGGGGATGACGGTTTATTGGTTAATAGTTTCAGAAAAAATTTCCAGAGTAGTTCCAGCAAGAACACAAGAGTGCTATATGAATAAAAAGCGAATTTTATTAGGACAGATTAAAAATTATTACAAAAATAGGCAGACTCCAGCAAACAGATGGGAGTATCAAAAATAGGTCTGACCGGTTTCAGCCACACTGGCTGTAGTCATAGACATGTTACACCTGTGCAGGTGCAAACTATTTAAAACCCTTAACTCCTCCCTGGGGAGGTGATAAAAGAAACTGACTCCCAGCGTTTAACACTTTATGAAGAAATGTATACATATAACATGTGAATAAATAGGTGGCAAAAAACAAACAAACTGACATATAATAAGCATTCCCCTTAGGTAGATACTGAGTTTAAATATTGTCAATTGATATAATTGCATGAAATAGTGAAAAACACAGTAATAAATAAATAAATGAATGGCCCTATAAAATAAAGATATTCATGTTTAAATGATAAAATATACCTAAATACAAATGAACTAATGAACATCACATAATATTAGGGATAAAAAAGAAAAACCATTCTATTTGAAATTAGATGCTGTGAGGATAGATATCATATAAACAGCTTGAAGAAATATAGTGTGTTTAAATATACAACTAATCTAAATTATGCCCAGCATGTACACCTCTAAAGAACAGGGGATCATTCTAGTGGAAATATATGGTTCACATGGGGGAATTAAAAAGGTTTGTCATAAATGATATTATACAAATAGCCCCTATAGAGAGAACAAATAGGACCGGGATTTGGGTAGGGACAGATAGAAGTTTCAAAGGGATATTTAAAGCCCTAATCCAAGGGCTAAATATTAATACTGATATGAAATTGCATATGTGAGTAAACAGATGAATGAGCAAAAATGAGAGCATATATAGGGCACTCCACATGTAAGTATGAATCTAACATATGTATTCAATCAGTGTTGCCAATAGTTGATAATGTCAAATTCTGAGTTGAATCCCCTAGGTAGCAGGCAACCGAGTTTGTGAATCCAATAGATCTCTTGTTGACACAATATGCGAAATTTGTCGCCTTCACTAGGGGGTCTGACAATTAGCTTGATTGCCTGCCACCTAAAGGATCCAACATGACCGTGATGAACTTCCAAAAAGTGTTTGGACATAGCTGAGACTGCTCTGTCATGAGAGATATGAGCTAAGTGCTCTTTAATTCATGTCCCCAGCTCTCTAGTCGTTCTTCCCATGTACTGTCGATTGCACAAGGTGCACTCAATGAGATACACCACAAATTTACTGCCACACTTCACGCAGCCCTTGGTCTCAAAAGTTTCAGCACCTGTAGCTGAAGTGAAGTGGGTAGTAACTTTGATATGGTCACATGAACCACAAGACCTCTTTCCACAGCGGAACGTGCCCTTGAAGTGTAGCCAGGAACTCCTGCTTGGTTCTTCCCTAAGTAAACTTGGAGACAGCAAGTTCCCTAGGGTCAAGTTCCTCCTATATACAAAATTACAGCCATCTTTAATTTCTTTACGCAGGGATTTATCCCCTCGCAAGATAGGTATGTTCTTCCTAATTATGTTGCATACTTGGTGGTATTGGTTAGAGTATGCAGTAATCAGAGTGGGTACATTACTCGCTCTGGAGTTTTTGCCATCAGGACTAGTGGTCCTATGGAACAACCTAGACCGATCCATCTGGTCGACCTCATGTCGTGCTCTCCCAATTACCTTTGCCGGGTAATTTCTTTCCAGTAGGCGCTTGTTAAGGTCCTCACTTTGTCTATAACAGTCCTCTCTCCGGGAACAGTTGCGTTTGATGCGCATGAACTGACTTTTAGCAATACCTCTAAACACATGTTTAGGGTGACTGCTATTCACATGCAATAAAGTGTTCCTGGAGATAGGCTTGCGGTAGAGCGATGATATAATCCTGTGAGTATCAGGGTCACCCGTCAGTGTTACATCTAGATAGTTCATAGTCCTATTGTGCCACTGGTAGGTGAATTTTAGACCCACTTCATTACAATTCAGTTGGTCAACCAATTCTTGTACTTGTATCTCGCCTGAGGACCAGATGATCAAAAGATCATCTATGAACCTCAGATATTTCATGATGGACCCAGAAAAAGTATTTCCACCTCCATAGATGTGGAACCGCTCCCACCACCCCATGAAGAGGTTGGCGTAGGAGGGGGCAAATTTTGCCCCCATAGCAGTTCCACGTCTCTGGAGGTAGAAAGTGTCTGAAAATTTGAAAAAATTATGTTGTAACAGAAACTTAATAGCTCTCAACACAAAATCTTTGTGTTCAGAATCCAGGTCTGTGCACATATCCAAAAAGAATTCAACGGCCTGGAGCCCAAATTTGTGGGGAATGCTGGAATACAACGCCACCACGTCAATGGTTATCCAGCTGTAATTTGGCTCCCATCTGATTTGTTCAAGTTTGGATAGGGCATGAGCTGTGTCTCATACATAACTGGGTAATCTATGTACCAATGGCTGTAAAAAATTGTGTAAAAAATTGCTCTAATAATGAGCCAATACCTGCCACAATGGGTCTACCCTGTACATTTCTTGTGGACATTCGGGAAGTGGTGGAAGATGGGCATCAAAGGATTTTCAACCAATAAACAGTCGAGAGTGTTTCTATCTATGATGCCCATCTCTAATCCATCATCCAGGAGATCCCTCAGGATATGGCCAAAAGAAATCGTGGGGTCCCTGGGCAAAGTAGAATAGGCCTTGTTGTCGCCCAATTGTCTCAGGGCTTCCACAATGTATGCGTCCCTATCCAACGACAATACTACCGCCCTTATCAGATTGTCTAATGACAATATTGATATTATTATGTAGGCTGGTAATGGCCTCTCTTTCCTTACAGGTCAGATTTGAAGTATGATTGTTAATTGATTGGGAGAGAGTGGTGAGGTCCTCCATGACTCTCTTATGGAACACCTCAAGACTCTTAACCCTAACATGTAAGGGATAAAAGTTGGATGTAGATTTCAGTTTATGTTGGTGTATGTTGTCCTGAGGTTTATGGCTTATACTACCTGATAAGTCCTCTAAACTTGTAAGAGCGCATATGTCAGCAAAGGAATATGATGGTTCTGTTATTTGGTCAGTAACAGGATGAGAACTATATGTCTCTGGTTCTGGAAAAAAAATTCTAAGTGTTAAATCCCTGACTAGTCTGTTTACATCCAGGATAGTCTGAAACAGATCAAAGTTCCTGGAATGGACAAATCCCAAGCCATAACTTAATACTTTCCTTTCGAGATTAGTTAGATCATAAGTGGACAAATTTATGACTGTATTGTCCATCATTGATACCTGTGTCATGGGGTTCCCCTGTTCTCCCTCACTGGGTATCTCTGTTGCTGAAAATCCCCAGTGTTGGGTTTCTGGGTGTTGCCTCACCCCCCTCCCCAGGGTCGTCTCGGGGCCCACTGAAAAACCTGATGAGAGATGTCATAGCTATCACCGGTGTGACAGTGGGAGCTACCTCCTCTCTGGCGTCTGCCCCTTTTAGGGACAGCCCCTGAATTAACATATTCCTTACGTATACCTCTTGGTTGTATGTCACCCTTCATGTTAGATGTTGTGCATGTTTGATTAGATAATGTTACTTCATCCCCATCAGAGCCAGAGTATCCATCTGAGTCAAAGCTAGTGGCAAACCTCTCTTCATCTGTCAACTCTGGCTCAGAGTCGTGGAGAAGGCTACTTTCTTAGTGACCTTGTCCTTTTGCTGTTGTGTTTTCTTAAGTGAGTGATCTAAGTGCCCCCCTGACCTGTGGCCTGGTTATCTGATTTGTTGTACTGTAACTGGGACCAGATCCTACTCCTCTCTTTACGTCTCCAAATGTAAACCGTACCTTTGGAATAATCTTTCTGGTACCTAAGGAACCTAGTATGTTTCCCCTGAATAATTAGTTTTCTAGACTCCTCAATCACCTTCCTAAGTGTTTCATCAAACTGAGGGTAAATTTCATGTTGTTTAAACTTATTCATGTCTGCTTGGAGCAGTATGATCTTATTTTTAACCTCTTTGAGTAACATATCTTTGTATTCAATTAGTTAGGCAATAAGTTTTAAAAAGCAGTCAGCAAGAGCCTGGTTCCAACGTTCTATAAAGTCCACATCTTTGATGTCATAGGTAGGGAATTTGTTGATCCTTAGTCCCCTAGGCACCATTTGCATATGGATGTACTTGGAAAGGATCCACTTGTCCCATTTAAGTCTTTGTTCTTTTAACTTCAATGTCTCCATGTCATAGAAATTGTCCCCTAATTTAGTATTGGGTGTATCACGGTCAAACACATCCTGTAATTCCAGCAAATCTAAGTCCTCATCATCAGACTCTTTAAGGGAATAAAAGGAGTATGTTGCTGCCATATTGTCCATAGATAAATAAATAAATAAATAAATAAGCACTCAGGTAAATGTATACACCGGACAGCCTTTGTATTTTTTAGCAAAAGAAAGGCTTAATGTAGGTCACTCCGGGGGGAAGTGTGTGTGTATTAGGTAAATATCTGTATGTATATACACACACCAATCACTGCATCAATCTAGGGAAAATAATAGTAGAACAGAGAACAAACAAATAATGCAGACAAAATAAAATAAGTAGGCGTGAGTGGAGATCTAGCTGTTACTATCGCAACATGCAGAGTTCAGTTAACTCTTGGGGGTTAATATCACCGCTATCCATATATCACAAAATGTGCATTTATGTTGTGTGTTAATAAGTCACAGCATTGTAGCAAAGCAAAGCAAAGCAAAGCAATGAAGCGTATAGGAATGGTTTTGATACTATGGTTAGATACTTATGTATTTATTTTTTCATGGCTGTTTTATTGGCATTGGCCTGCAACTGGGGCAATGATACTATTCCTAAAAGGTCACACATTGCCAATATCATCAAGTGCACAAGAAGCATGGAGGATCAGATTTTTCTAGTACACAATAAGGCTTGTCTCTGTGCAGAAATGTGGGATTTATGGGATAGCATTTTTAAAGACTATGACACCTGGTAGTGTCTAGGGTGCTGGTGTAGAGTGGGGGGGTATGAGAGCCAGGAATACAAATATTTCCTTATTTTCCCCTTAGGACCAGGGTTCTAGCTGTTTAGATATTTACATTTTTCAAAATATTCAGATTTTTTTCCCCTGAATTGTCCCAAGATGAATTGGAACAACTCTACCATTTTCAGAATGTTTAATTTTAATGCAATGTTGGTTCTTTATCATTTTGTTATTCTCAAAAACTATTTGAGGTTCTATATATTTGTGTTACTCTATGGAAAATTGCTGATTGCTGTTATTCATTTACAGATATATTAGTGTTAAAGTGCAACACACAAAGAGTTGGATTTGCACTGGGTCATGATAAGTATACTGAGCATGTCTGATCAGCCATATTTGTTAACATTTTTAATATGTTAAAAGTATTTTTCATTTTTTAATTTATTATGAAAACCTCATTTCTGTTTGGTAAGATATTTATCTAAAACAGTGCAGGAAAGTGGTCTCATCTTCTAAAACAGGATTTTAACAATTATATCAATGTAAATTTGGAAACCACCAAATGACAAGCTTTTAAAGATAGTCCAAAGTTGTAGACCTCAATTTCCAAATCTCACTCTCTCTCTGTACAAGCAGGGTTTCTCTGCTGCATTTCTATTACTGTAAAATTGTGGTTTTAAACAAACAAGACTGAATAGCATTAGCAAATACTTAACTCCAGATGTGATTACCAAGAGACACCCTGTTCCTAAAGATGATAATATTGTACTTTCCTATCCAAAATAGAGAGTATGAAATAAAAAACAAAGATATTAAGACTGCAATTGCTATGTTAAGGTTGTTATTTCCATTGTCTCTCGTTTCCTGCAGATCTTGTAAGCTGTACATGATGTAATGTATCTGTCTATTGAATATATTTACATATGTAAATGCTGCCCCTCCCTCTACTGAAGGGATATATAGTAGTGCTGAATATAGGTTTAATGAACCTAGGCCTTATATTGATATATACATCTAAAATGTATTTCAAATGTGTAGTGCACATATGCTAGATAATATAATTATGGAATACTGTTAAAACACATAGAAAAGTCCAGTTTTGCACTTTATCAACTCCCTTTGTGTGTTGATTTTGAATTTTTGATGTGTTGCATTTTGTTGCCAAAAAATAAAGTGCAGAACCTGTGGTCAGGAGTATTGTGATCACCAAAGTCATTGCATGGGTGATTTTCCCGCTATCTGCTCAGATTCTATATTAACTTTTCCCAGTACGGAAATGTTATTGCTTGGATTGTGATCACTCAGAATTTGATAAACACAGATCAGTAGGAGAAAAATCACAGGTAAACAGGATCAGAGGTTTTTAATTAACCCCTATGGCTCAGATTGGAGCCAAACAAATAGTGGGAAAATAGCCAATACAATGCTTGCACAGCAATGGCTTTGTCTATGACAATTCAGTTGGGAAATAGCCAATACAATGCTTGCACATCAATGGCTTTGTCTATGACAATTCAGTTGGGAAATAGCCAATACAATGCTTGCACATCAATGGCTTTGTCTATGAAAATTCAGTTGGGAAATAGCCAATACAATGCTTGCACATCAATGGCTTTGTCTATGACAATTCAGTTGGGAAATAGCCAATACAATGCTTGCACAGCAATGGCTTTGTCTATGACAATTCAGTGGGAAAATAGCCAATACAATGCTTGCACAGCAATGACTTTGTCTATGACAATTCACTTGGGAAATAGCCAATACAATGCTTGCACAGCAATGACTTTGTCTATGACAATTCACTTGGGAAATAGCCAATACAATGCTTGCACAGCAATGACTTTGTCTATGACAATTCACTTGGGAAATAGCCAATACAATGCTTGCACAGCAATGACTTTGTCTATGACAATTCACTTGGGAAATAGCCAATACAATGCTTGCACATCAATGGCTTTGTCTATGACAATTCAGTTGGGAAATAGCCAATACAATGCTTGCACATCAATAGCTTTGTCTATGACAATTCAGTTGGGAAATAGCCAATACAATGCTTGCACATCAATGGCTTTGTCTATGACAATTCAGTTGGGAAATAGCCAATACAATGCTTGCACAGCAATAGCTTTGTCTATGACAATGCAGTTGGGAAATAGCCAATACAATGCTTGCACAGCAATGGCTTTGTCTATGACAATTCACTTGGGAAATAGCCAATACAATGCTTGCACAGCAATGGCTTTGTCTATGACAATTCAGTTGGGAAATAGCCAATACAATGCTTGCACAGCAATGGCTTTGTCTATGACAATTCACTTGGGAAATAGCCAATACAATGCTTGCACATCAATAGCTTTGTCTATGACAATTCACTTGGGAAATAGCCAATACAATGCTTGCACAGCAATGACTTTGTCAATGACAATCCCCTGACTATGGGATTTGCACATTGCAGTTTTTAGTCAAACTGCTTATATGTTTCTCAGTTTAGGTTCCATTTTGGGAGTACCATTTTCCATAAGGAAAAAATAAATAGGGGACTAAGCCACACTGGAGCATAGTGGAGTCCGGTGTTTAAGTTGCAGAACAAAAGGGCTAGAAATAATACACTGTAGTGATACACTGTGGTCCCAGGGCCTTATGTTGAACAAAACTGTTATTTAATTGTTGATCTTTTTAATGCATAACAGGATTTTTTTCCAGTTTTTAACCAAAACTGACACAGTTACATATAAAATTATTTGGAGAATGTTAACTTTCTTTGCATAATTATTTTTAAATGCAGACATGCTGAGCAGAAAGAACACAAAACATAAAAGACTTGATATAACAATGATATTTTTTTTCCATTGTGTCATTTTTGTTCAAATGTCTTGAAAAAGAGACAACCCCACACACTAGAAATTCGTAGTGTTTATTGTATCTAATGCTGTGACCCTTTAGAAGCACAAATAATGGGCTCCTGCACTGATCAAGCAATATTTTTGTAAAATGTTTTTTTTTTCATTGACTCAGAGAAGTTAGTGTATCCTGTATAATTCAGAACCACAAAAACTGCAATTTTCAGAGGTACATTAAATTAAAATAATGCAAGTACATTACATTGTTTTATTAATTTGTATTTTATGTATGATTAACCACTTTATGAAAGGTTTCATCTTGAACAGTATTCCCCTTGAATTGCAGAGAATATAGAAATCCTGTTAAATCCTGTTAGGGATTTAAGTTTGTATAAATGAGAAGTATCATTCAAAGATAGCCTGAAGTTGAAAAGGTTATGCTTGAAAGAGAGATGAAAGACAGAGGCTGAACATCTAAAAGACCTATCCTTGGAACCACAGTTAGGATGGCAGTGTTGCAGGTTTTGTAGAATGCTTTCAAGTCTACAAAGATGTATCTGTTGAGAGAAAAAAAAAAGAAAATATGGTCATGGTTTCACCCTACTAGAAAATGAAATACAGTCTTGATTTTAAAATCATGGGTCAAATATATGAAATAAAAGCGACATATACTTTTGTGTTTTCAATCTTCATATATTTTAAAGTAATGTTTATGTGTGTGTTTTATACCTGTAATTTATCTTTTTTTCAAAAATGTCCTTAAAGGGATAGTATACTGTAAAATAGTTTTTCCCTTAATGTGTTTACAATTACTTTTTATACCAACTGCAGCGTAAAAAAATTATGAAAATTAGCTTTTAAAGGTTTATTTGTGTATATTAAAGCTCTGCTTTTGTGTTTTGAAGCCACAACCTAATAAAATGGGTTGAGCTTGTAGGTATAATCAGATCTCATTACTTTATCACATTGTGTACATATACATGCTTCTTTATCTTATATCTGTCCATAAAACAATCATCAGTACTTGGAGAGAACAATGTAAAATCAATATTTTATTACTTTATCTCTGCTATATCCCACTGGGAGTGTAATTTCTTCTGCTGGCTGTGTTTTACAAAGCTTATCTATAGCTTAGACCTGCGGCCACAAACTTTCAGAATAGGTGGGGATACCACATGCAAAATCAACTATTTCAAATGCCAATATAAGGGTAAAGGAGCTACTTGTAAACAATTTAATACACTCCAGTAGGTAAAGGGGATCATTGGGAACAAATTAAAGGGAAGAACATTTTTGAGTAAATTGTCCCTTTAATGACTGTTATTATTGTATCTATCTATGTTCACATAAACACATAAAGCAAGACAAAATGCTCTAATGTTTTAGAATATTTTATTATTGACTATTGCTTGCATATAATTATATGTTTAACATCTGCAAATAGGTTAAACACATTTTAAATTAGAAAAAACAAAGAGAACACAGAGCGCAAACCTCTCTGACCGTAAAACTGTTTAATGTGATACACAGCTAAAAAAAACAAACAAGTGAAGGCAAGGATGTACAAAACAAATAAAATTGCAGGCATAAAAAAGTCACCACTCCACGATAGCACAGCTTGGTATAGACGATAATCCGTCTCTGGCATGCAAGATCTTATCTCCGGTTACGCTGTTGATGCTGTCTGTTGTGGTGTTGTTATCCGGCAAACCCTCCAAACCGGAAGTCCACGTAGTCACCGGAACTAATCACGGCCGGGGTAGCATCACGAATTCCTGGTAATTCAGAGTTGCTACAAAGTAGCTAAAGATCCTCAGTGCACAGTACCTCTACTCGTTTCGTCGGGCTACGACCCGACTTTTTCAAGAGTATGTATTAACTTTGGTAGTGGCTCCCTATTTGAACATGGCGGGGACAGACACACCTCCAAGACCAACGGATCTGATAGGTGCATCCATGCTGTATCCGCCCAGTCTTTAAAAATGAATGAAGTCCATTATACGCCCTTAAAGCAACAGGCAGTAAGTTTTTCTATGGAAAATATAAAAATAAATATAAAAAGCCAATCAAAATATAATATATCTGTTACAAACTGCTAAAAATGATGTAATGAATTCTAATATGAATATTTCATGTAGTGTTTATCTCAATAGAGCACTTACTAAGGTCTCATGGAGATTTATAAACATTCAAACATATACTTAAAAATACATAAAACATAAAAAATACATGCACATGTGAGATGTCATAAAACATAAATTAAGCACATAATTAATAAGTAATAAAAACCAAACTTCATATCACAAAACATCAGTTCATGACTCAAGAAACAATTCATAAGAAGCAATCTTGCTCTAATAAAATTCATACTAGTAAAAAGATCTTAGCCCATTAAAGAGTATGTTAGCCCTGCAAATCAAAACCTTTCTAAAAGGAGTATTAGAGATTCACTTCAAAGAGTGTTTACAGTGACATAATATGTGCTCCCTCCTATCGCCCTCACAAGGTTTGAAATACATATAACTATAGTCCTTTCCTAGACCTATCTTTATCATTACATGAAGGCTTGCAGGTCCAGATCTATATTTAAACCTTTAGAGTTATCTGTATTGAGGGTTCTGAGTTCGTGAATCCAAAAGGTTTCACTTTGCCTCAGACTTTTCAATTTGGTTTTTAATATTACCCAAGTGTTCATTGAACCTACTTCTAATCATTCTTTTGGTTCTACCTATATAGTAACAATTGCAGCCGCATACAAGGAGATAGACCACAAAATTAGATGTACATGAAAATTGGTGTTTGACCTTATAAGATTTGGTTTGATCCATATTTTTAAACACCTCCCCTCCAATAATGCGACTGCACATGTTACAATTTTTTGCCCTACAAGGCCAAGTTCCATTTTTTCTGCTAAGCCAATGGTTGTTGGAGCTTACAGGGTGAGTTTTTGTTGAAGTCTCCTTGTATGCGGCTTCAATTGTTACTATATAGGTAGAACCAAAAGAATGATTAGAAGTAGGTTCAACGAACACTTGGGTAATATTAAAAACCAAATTGAAAATCATAGTGTACCCTTTCATTTTAAACAGTCTCATGAGGCGAATAATAAGAGCCTCAAAATTATGATACTGGATTGGATTCCTCCAAATTGCTCTAATAACAGATTAAGAAGTCTGAGACAACGTGAAACCTTTTGGATTCACGAACTCAGAACCCTCAATACGGATAACTCTAAAGGTTTAAATATAGATCTGGACCTGCAAGCCTTCATGTAATGATAAAGATAGGTCTAGGAAAGGACTATAGTTATATGTATTTCAAACCTTGTGAGGGCGATAGGAGGGAGCACATATTATGTCACTGTAAACACTCTTTGAAGTGAATCTCTAATACTCCTTTTAGAAAGGTTTTGATTTGCAGGGCTAACATACTCTTTAATAGGCTAAGATCTTTTTACTAGTATGAATTTTATTAGAGCAAGATTTTTTTTTTTTATTACTTATTAATTATGTGCTTAATTTATGTTTTATGACATCTCACATGTGTATGTATTTTTTATGTTTTATGTATTTTTATGTATATGTTTGAATGTTTATAAATCTCCATGAGACCTTAGTAAGTGCTCTATTGAGATAAACACTACATGAAATATTCATATTAGAATTCATTACATCATTTTTAGCAGTTTGTAACAGATATATTATATTTTGATTGTCTTTTTATATTTATTTTTATATTTTCCATAGAAAAACTTACTGCCTGTTGCTTTAAGGGCTTATAATGGACTTCATTCATTTTTAAAGACTGGGCGGATACAGCATGGATGCACCTATCAGATCCGTTGGTCTTGGAGGTGTGTCTGTCCCCGCCATGTTCAAATAGGGAGCCACTACCAAAGTTAATACATACTCTTGAAAAAGTCGGGTCGTAGCCCGACGAAACACGTAGAGGTACTGTGCACTGAGGATCTTTAGCTACTTTGTAGCAACTCTGAATTACCAGGAATTCGTGACGCTACCCCAGCCGTGATTAGTTCCGGTGACTACGTGAACTTCCGGTTTGGAGGGTTTGCCGGATAACAACACCACAACAGACAGCATCAACAGCGTAACCGGAGATAAGATCTCGTATGCCAGAGATGGATTATCGTCTATACCAAGCTGTGCTATCGTGGAGTGGTGACTTTTTTATGCCTGCAATTTTATTTGTTTTGTACATCCTTGCCTTCACTTGTTTGTTTTTTTTAGCTGTGTATCACATTAAACAGTTTTACGGTAAGAGAGGTTTGCGCTCTGTGTTCTCTTTGTTTTTTCAGTCTGTCCTCTGGGAGCAGGAACACAGTTCATAGCACCCTTCAACAGAGCAGCATCCTCCAAATTCATCGCTTTTCCAAGTATTTTGATCTCCTGCTGGGAAGTATTATTATTGTTATTACTATTATTGCATTTTTATTGTGATTGTTTTATCCATTGAGATATAAGTCCTATTACGCTCTAGACATTATGCAACAACTGTTATTTTAAAGTTAGTATTTCTATAGGTTTATGCCTGTTAGACCCATACGACATTGAAACGTGTGTTAGTGACTGAGGAGACATACTAAGACATTTTCTCTCAGCAAATTGAACTGTGTACTATTCTGTGTGGGGTTAGAGAAGCGCAGTCCATATTTGTTGTTTTGTGCTTTTCTCACATTTTAAATTAGCTTTAGATGCACTACCTAGCTAAACACACCTTGCTGAACTACCTTCTATGGGTCACGCTAAAGAAATCCTTTTCCTTGTATCGCTTGCACGCTAACTCAAACTGCACAAGATCAACTGCGTTAAAGCCTTAGGGGCATTAGGAATACTTCATATTCCTATGTTCTTCACATAGAAAAAAAACTTATTTTTATTTTTAAATATATATTAATATATCTCTATTGTGCATGCTCTCACACACCAGGCATTCAAGCAGGGATTACCAAGACAGGATCTTATAACAGACTGAATGATGCTGATAAGGGAGGGTGGAATGAAGTCCAAGAGACTGTAGACAAATATATATATATATATATATATATATATATATATACAGTATATATTCTTGCAAAAACTTTTCCAGCCGTTATGCCATTCCCAATGGGCCCTGCTAGTACTGAACACAGGGGATTCTTGTGAAGCTTTGCAAGCATTTGTCTTATGACTGCACTAGTTGTGGGTAAATAACCCAAAGTTTGTGAAAATGTTAAAGGAACACTCAAGTCAAAATTAATCTTTCATTATTCAGATAGAGCATGCAATTTTTTTTTTTTTTATATTTTATTTAGGACCAATTCAGGGTACATTTTTCTTTAAATCAATAAGCGAACTTCAACAGAAGTATTTATATAAACACACGATACAGCAGACCAAAATAGCAAATAGTAAACAAAAAAAAATTAGACAGAATACAGGCCCGCCCCTTTTGTTCCCATCAATAAGATAAGATTTTCTGTATCTGAATTGGATTTTTTCCATATTTATACCCTATTTAGAACAGTCATCCAACCAAAAAAAAAATCAAAAACAAGATAGAGCAAAACAAAAGAAAGAAACAAACAAACAAAAAGGGGAGGGGGGAGGGAAGGGGGGAAAGGGGAGGAAGCAAGAGAAGAAGAGGGGAAGAAAGATGATTATTATAGAGGAGAATATATTACCACATATCAAGCATAATCAATTCTGAATTCCTGAAGGGATATATCAAGCAATCTATTTCACTAGGTTGGAGAGGTTTAATAAATAATGACCATTTAGCAAAGAGTCTCCTAATATCCTGCTCATTATCTAGGTTAATATCGACTTGTTCAAGAATATATTGTTTCTTTAAACAGTTCTTAATTTCTGCTATGCTAGGGGTTGTTCTCAATTTCCATTTTTAAAAATAAGGTATCTGGTGGCTAATATGGTCATATTAAAAATTTTAGTATTACCTTCCTCATTCCCTGAGTTATAAAAAAGAAAGACTATGATTATTGGTGAGAGGGCCAAACAGGGAGGGTCCAGTATTTTGTTCAGCCAAAATTGGAGCTTAAGCCAGAAATGTCTGATTTTTGGGCAAGCCCATAGCATGTGCAAAAGGTCTGCCAATGGAAAATAACATTTTGGGCACACAGTGAAGCTACTACTTCCACACTTGGATCACTTTTCTGGGGTAAAATATGACATATAAAGTAGTTTCAGATGAGATTTCCCTCCACGAGGAGGAAAGAGTTACGCGAGCAGTCTCTTGAATTGAAAAATAGAGTAGCTGTGGATCCAGGGTTTGCTTTACCAATGCAGCCCACTTGGTCTGAATCTTTTCAAGATTATTTGTACCCCTAACAGACACCAAGATGGAGTATCCTGGAGTAATTGACATGTATCCAGTTTTAGCTACAGTAAGCCAATTCCCGACACTCCCCAGAGACCAGTTCCAACCATAGTCGTGCGTAAGTTTAAGAGCATAGTGTCTCGCCTGTAGATATGCAAAAAAGTTCTTGTGCGGAAGATTAAATTCTATTCTAAGAGAGTCAAATGATTTAACACATATTCTGTCAAAGTCTAAAATCTGATTAATATTGGAAAGACCTACTGCTTTCCAGTCTGAATAAATTATTGTCTGTAGTCCTGCTTGGAACTGAGGATTACCCAAAAATGGGATAAACCTGGAAGCACGATATTCCAAAGCCAATGAAGTGCAGATCTTTTTCCAAGCAAGGATTGGATTATATATAGATTTCAGTTTCTTTATTTCGGGCGGAATCATATTAGTATCACAATGTATAAGTGCTACTGGATATAGGGGGTATATTATATTTTTTTCAAGGTCATTATTTGTTACATAATTCTGAGAAAGTAACTCATCAATAACCGTATGTACCAGGAAAGCTTGGTTGTAAGCCCTAATGTCCGGAAAGGCTAGACCACCCTGTTTCAAAGGGAGCGACAATTTAAGAAGAGATATCCTAGACCTTCTGCTCTGCCAAATAAATAATCTCAAAGTAGAATTAAGATGGTCAATATCCTTCCATTTAAGAAACAGAGGGATATTTTGTAAAATATACAATAGTTTGGGTAAGATCATCATCTTATAAGCAGCTATTCGTCCAGATAAGGAAAGAGGTAGATTTTGCCAGTTTTTGAGAGTATCTTTAATTCTATTTAGAGTTGGAGTAATATTAAGGGAATACCAAGTATCTGGGCTAGAGGAGATGTTAATGCCCAAATAGCGGAAAGATTTCTGAACTATAGAAAAGGGCATGTTCACTAGAGAATCCTCTGTCTGCTTAATCCAAAATAATTCAGATTTTGTGTTATTGACCTTATATCCCAAGAATGACCCAAACTGTTGTACTATAGATAGGAGCTTGGGTATATTTATTCTTGTATTGGCCATGTAGATGAGAACATCGTCCGCATAGAGGGCAATCTTCAGCTCCTTCTTACCTATTTTAATTCCATCGAGTTGCTGCCTTACTATTATGGCAAGTGGTTCGATGGAGATATCAAACAGAAGCGGGGAAAGAGGGCATCCCTGCCTGGTGCCGCGCTGTAGTTCTATATCCTGTGACAAATGCCCATTCACCAGTATCTTCGTGGAGGCCTTTTGATAAAGACTACTAATAAATTTGATAGAATTTTCCCTTATACCAAATTGGTCCAGAGTAAATAGAAGATGATCATAATGAACTGAATCAAAGGCTTTTTCAGCGTCTATGGATATTATTGCCTTATCTGGGATGCCCTCTCTCCCTGCTAAATCCTGAGCCCCCAATGTTTTAAAGTAGTCTATGACAAGGAGAAGTTCCTGTATTTTAGCGGCGGAGTTTCTGTTCTGCAAAAAAACAGCTTGATCTAAGTGGATAATAGGAGGGAGTATAGTTTGAAGCCTTTGTGCTAATATAGAGGTTAAAAGTTTGTAATCTGTGTTAAGTATAAGATTCCTTTTTTGTTGGATCTTTCCCTTGTTTTAGTATTAAGGTAGTATGAGAAGCAGCAAAATTGACTGTTGGTTCTTTTCCCTCTATATATATGAAATTAAATAATGAAGTTAAGTATGGTGTAATGGAAGAGTATAATATTTTATAGAATTCGTTAGGGAGTGCGTCTGGGCCTGGCGCTTTGTTATGAGGCAATGTTTGAATTGCTTTGCACACTTCTATCTCAGTTATAGGGGTATAGAGATCCTTTAAGGCCTCAGATTCTAGTGAGGGAAAATACATTTTACCCCAGAATTCCTCGTGTTCCTATATATTTGAAATTCACAATGAATATAAATCAGTATAATAATTCGAAAAGACTTGTAAGAGTTCTTCAGGGGTTTTAAAAATTTGACCTTCATTGTGTATAAGATCTATCAATCACTTTTGAGAAGTTTTGCTAGTAACTTCCCAGTCTTATTCCCATATCAGTACATTTTTGCTTGAATCCTAATGTCCTTCTGTGCTGTTTTATAGAGTAAAAAAGAATCTCTATCTCGTAGCGCAGAAGTATACTTAGCCCAGCTCCGCAATGTTTTTTCAATTAAATGAGAATTAAATGCGTTTGAGACTGCTCGCATTAGATCCCCCTTCCTCTGCTTAAAGGGACAGTAAACCTTAAAAATAATGTTATATAATTCTGCACATAGTGCAGAATTATATAACATTATTTAAGTGCTATAGTTATAAATGCCTTTTTTCCCTTGTAATATGTTAAAAATATGGCGCTTTTACAGACCCGCTCTCTGCTGAGCGGGTCTGTTATATTTAGTCAGTGCATCGGGCCAGCTGTATAGTCACAGCCCGGCCCGACCGCGCCATAGCACTAAGTGCAGCTCGCTCCTGTGACAGGAGCGAGCTACACTTAGTCTTATGGCGCGGTCGGGCGCCTGAGTTCCCAGTTGTCCACAGCCCCTCCAGTAAGCAGGGGAGTGAGAGTATTATATCTTATGTAAAGTGACCGGTACTAAATGCCAACGTACCGTGATCTTGTAATGCAGCTCCCACAGGGTTGTGCAATGTAATAATTTTTTAGTAGAATTGAGTTCTCTATACCAGGAGTCAGCGTCGGCCGTGAAATTTAACTCTGTCTCCCAAGCGATGTATTGTGAGACTTTATGCTGCGAGGAGGGAGCAAGTAGTATCTCATAATGGAAGGACAAAGTTCCCTTAATTTTGTGAGGTTGTGACCATTTCTGCTCCCAAACTGTAACTGGTCTGGGGTTCTTTCTAGGGAATCCCCATGATCTTACTATGGAGCATAGACGGAAGGTCTCGAATCTCAAAGAAGTCGGGATCCGCAATTTGTTGCAAATCACTAAATGGGTAATTCCCCTAGTCTGATCATATAGGTCTGTGATATAATCCACATCAAAATTTTTCCAACTTGAGATGTGCGAATCTGGAAGGCAAAAGAGGACACTAGCAATGGTTTGTCTCGGGGAGTGGTGGGGGGCGATCAAATTTAAGTGTCTCACTTGATCCCAAAAACGCAGGGTGTCAAAGATCACCAGATGTGTAGTGCAGAGATTTTTCCAATAATGGGAAGGGACCCAAGGCAGATCAGATAAACATAAGCCTGGGGGGAGGAGGGACTGTTCGACCCCCCTCCAGGAAGCTAGACTCTCCCGATGGCCCCAATCCATAAGGTGTGTTAGCCGGGCTGCTTGATAGTAAAGAATAACATTTGGCAGACCAAGTCCACCTCTGTCACAAGGTCTCTGTAGGGTTTGTCTAGAGGTTCTGGGTTTCTTGCCCCTCCAGACGTAACAAGTGATAAGGCTCTGAAGTTTGTTGAGAATTGGCCTAGGTACATTAATTGGGAGTGTACGAAACAGGTAGGTAATCTTAGGTATAAAAGACATTTTAATGGCCGCAATCCTACCTGTCCAGGAAATTTCTCGATATTCCCAGGAGTCCAAAAGTTTTTCCATTCAGGGAGTCTTTCTGTAAAGTTTTTAGAAATGACTGAGGTCACGCTAGGACAGAGGTGGATACCAAGAAGCTTAAGAGAACAGGGAGACCATTGAAACTCATATTTACTCTGTAGAGAGGATAGGTCTTGTGCTGAAATGTTAATATGTAGGGCCTCAGTTTTAGATAAGTTAAGCTTGTAATAACTAAGGCCTAGATTTGGAGTTCGGCGGTAAAAGGGCTGTTAACGCTCCGCGGGCTTTTTTCTGGCCGCACCATAAATTTAACTCTGGTATCGAGAGTTTAATCAAATGCTGCGTTAGGCTCCAAAAAAGGAGCGTAGAGCATTTTTACCGCAAATGCAACTCTCGATACCAGAGTTGCTTACGGACGCGGCCGGCCTCAAAAACGTGCTCGTGCACGATTCTCCCATAGGAAACAATGGGGCTGTTTGAGCTGAAAAAAAACCTAACACCTGCAAAAAAGCAGCGTTCAGCTCCTAACGCAGCCCCATTGTTTCCTATGGGGAAACACTTCCTACGTCTGCACCTAACACCCTAACATGTACCCCGAGTCTAAACACCCCTACCCTTACACTTATTAACCCCTAATCTGCCGCCCCCGCTATCGCTGACCCCTGCATATTTTTTTTAACCCCTAATCTGCCGCTCTGTAAACCGCCGCAACCTACGTTATCCCTATGTACCCCTAATCTGCTGCCCTAACATCGCCGACCCCTATATTATATTTATTAACCCCTAATCTGCCCCCCTCAACGTCGCCGACACCTGCCTACACTTATTAACCCCTAATCTGCCGAGCGGACCTGAGCGCTACTATAATAAAGTTATTAACCCCTAACCCGCCTCACTAACCCTATCATAAATAGTATTAACCCCTAATCTGCCCTCCCTAACATCGCCAACACCTAACTTCAATTATTAACCCCTAATCTGACGACCGGAGCTCACCCCTATTCTAATAAATTGATTAACCCCTAAAGCTAAGTCTAACCCTAACACTAACACCCCCCTAAGTTAAATATAATTTAAATCTAACGAAATTAATTAACTCTTATTAAATAACTTATTCCTATTGAAAGCTAAATACTTACCTGTAAAATAAATCCTAATATAGCTACAATATAAATTATAATTATATTATAGCTATTTTAGGATTAATATTTATTTTACAGGCAACTTTGTAATTATTTTAACCAGGTACAATAGCTATTAAATAGTTAAGAACTATTTAATAGTTACCTAGTTAAAATAATAAGAAATTTACCTGTAAAATAAATCCTAACCTAAGATATAATTAAACCTAACACTACCCTATCAATAAAATAATTAAATAAACTACCTACAATTACCTACAATTAACCTAACACTACACTATCAATAAATTAATTAAACACAATTGCTACAAATAAATACAATTAAATAAACTAGCTAAAGTACAAAAAATAAAAAAGAACTAAGTTACAAAAAATAATAAAATATTTACAAACATAAGAAAAATCTTACAACAATTTTAAACTAATTACACCTACTCTAAGCCCCCTAATAAAATAACAAAGCCCCCCAAAATAAAAAATGCCCTACCCTATTCTAAATTAAAAAAGTTACAAGCTCTTTTACCTTACCAGCCCTGAACAGGGCCCTTTGCGGGGCATGCCCCAAGGATTTCAGCTCTTTTGCCTGTAAAAAAAAAACATACCATACCCCCCCCAACATTACAACCCACCACCCACATACCCCTAATCTAACCCAAACCCCCCTTAAATAAACCTAACACTAAGCCCCTGAAGATCTTCCTACCTTGTCTTCACCATACAAGGTTCACCGATCCGTCCTGGCTCCAACATCTTCATCCAACCCAAGCGGGGGTTGGCGATCCATCATCCGGTGCTGAAGAGGTCCAGAAGAGGCTCCAAAGTCTTCCTCCTATCCGGCAAGAAGAGGACATCCGGACCGGCAAACATCTTCTCCAAGCGGCATCTTCAATCTTCTTCCATCCGGTGCGGAGCGGGTCCATCTTGAAGCAGGCGACGCGGATCCATCCTCTTCTTCCGTTGTCTCCCGACGAATGACGGTTCCTTTAAGGGACGTCATCCAAGATGGCGTCCCTCGAATTCCGATTGGCTGATAGGATTCTATCAGCCAATCGGAATTAAGGTAGGAATTTTCTGATTGGCTGATGGAATCAGCCAATCAGAATCAAGTTCAATCCGATTGGCTGATCCAATCAGCCAATCAGATTGAGCTCGCATTCTATTGGCTGATCGGAACAGCCAATAGAATGCGAGCTCAATCTGATTGGCTGATTGGATCAGCCAATCGGATTGAACTTGATTCTGATTGGCTGATTCCATCAGCCAATCAGAAAATTCCTACCTTAATTCCGATTGGCTGATAGAATCCTATCAGCCAATCGGAATTCGAGGGACGCCATCTTGGATGACGTCCCTTAAAGGAACCGTCATTCGTCGGGAGACAACGGAAGAAGAGGATGGATCCGCGTCGCCTGCTTCAAGATGGACCCGCTCCGCACCGGATGGAAGAAGATTGAAGATGCCGCTTGGAGAAGATGTTTGCCGGTCCGGATGTCCTCTTCTTGCCGGATAGGAGGAAGACTTTGGAGCCTCTTCTGGACCTCTTCAGCACCGGATGATGGATCGCCAACCCCCGCTTGGGTTGGATGAAGATGTTGGAGCCAGGACGGATCGGTGAACCTGGTATGGTGAAGACAAGGTAGGAAGATCTTCAGGGGCTTAGTGTTAGGTTTATTTAAGGGGGGTTTGGGTTAGATTAGGGGTATGTGGGTGGTGGGTTGTAATGTTGGGGGGGGTATGGTATGTTTTTTTTTACAGGCAAAAGAGCTGAAATCCTTGGGGCATGCCCCGCAAAGGGCCCTGTTCAGGGCTGGTAAGGTAAAAGAGCTTGTAACTTTTTTAATTTAGAATAGGGTAGGGCATTTTTTATTTTGGGGGGCTTTGTTATTTTATTAGGGGGCTTAGAGTAGGTGTAATTAGTTTAAAATTGTTGTAAGATTTTTCTTATGTTTGTAAATATTTTATTATTTTTTGTAACTTAGTTCTTTTTTATTTTTTGTACTTTAGCTAGTTTATTTAATTGTATTTATTTGTAGCAATTGTGTTTAATTAATTTATTGATAGTGTAGTGTTAGGTTAATTGTAGGTAATTGTAGGTAGTTTATTTAATTAATTTATTGATAGGGTAGTGTTAGGTTTAATTATATCTTAGGTTAGGATTTATTTTACAGGTAAATTTGTTATTATTTTAACTAGGTAACTATTAAATAGTTCTTAACTATTTAATAGCTATTGTACCTGGTTAAAATAATTACAAAGTTGCCTGTAAAATAAATATTAATCATAAAATAGCTATAATATAATTATAATTTATATTGTAGCTATATTAGGATTTATTTTACAGGTAAGTATTTAGCTTTAAATAGGAATCATTTATTTAATAAGAGTTAATTAATTTCGTTAGATTAAAATTATATTTAACTTAGGGGGGTGTTAGTGTTAGGGTTAGACTTAGCTTTAGGGGTTAATCAATTTATTAGAATAGCGGTGAGCTCCGGTCGTCAGATTAGGGGTTAATAATTGAAGTTAGATGTTGGCGATGTTAGGGAGGGCAGATTAGGGGTTAATACTATTTATGATAGGGTTAGTGAGGCGGGTTAGGGGTTAATAACTTTATTATAGTAGCGCTCAGGTCCGCTCGGCAGATTAGGGGTTAATAAGTGTAGGCAGGTGGAGGCGACGTTGAGGGGGGCAGATTAGGGGTTAATAAATATAATATAGGGGTTGGCGGTGTTAGGGGTAGCAGATTAGGGGTACATAGGGATAACGTAGGTGGCGGCGCTTTGCGGTCGGAAGATTAGGGGTTAATTATTTTAAGTAGCTGGCGGCGACGTTGTGGGGGGCAGGTTAGGGGTTAATAAATGTAATACAGGGGTCGGCGGGGTTAGGGGCAGCAGATTAGGGGTACATAAGTATAACGTAGTTGGCGGTCGGCAGATTAGGGGTTAAAAATTTTAATCGAGTGGCGGCGGTGTGGGGGGACCTCGGTTTAGGGGTACATAGGTAGTTTATGGGTGTTAGTGTACTTTAGGGTACAGTAGTTAAGAGCTTTATGAACCGGCGTTAGCCAGAAAGCTCTTAACTCCTGCTATTTTCAGGCGGCTGGAATTTTGTCGTTAGAGCTCTAACGCTCACTTCAGAAACGACTCTAAATACCAGCGTTAGAAAGATCCCATTGAAAAGATAGGCTACGCAAATGGCGTAGGGGGATCTGCGGTATGGAAAAGTCGCGGCTGAAAAGTGAGCGTTAGACCCTTTAATCACTGACTCCAAATACCAGCGGGCGGCCAAAACCAGCGTTAGGAGCCTCTAACGCTGGTTTTGACAGCTACCGCCGAACTCCAAATCTAGGCCTAAGGGTTTTGAACTTGGAAATGATTTTAAACACAGCTGGGAGCGATCTAGAGAGATCTGTAAGCAATAGCGTAACATCATCCGCATATAATGAGATGGTATGCTGAGATGACCCCATCGGGAAGCCAGAAATATCTGGATCTGCCCTAATAGCCTGAGCAAGCGGCTCAATAGAAAGAGCGAACAGGAGCGGGGAGAGAGGGCACCCCTGTCTCATCCCATTAGATATGTCAAAACTATTGGATTGGAATCCAACTCCCTTAACTCTGGCGGTCGGGCAGGAGTAGAGGGCTTGGACCGATATAATAAATTTTTCTGGGATTCCAAACACGCCCAGTGTTTCCCATAAATACTCCCTCCTCACCCTGTCAAAAGCTTTCTCAGCGTCCAATGACAGGGCTAACGTGGGTGTATCTCCTTTTGCACTTTCAATCAAAATGTCTAGAACACGTCGTGTTGCGTCCGGACCTTCTCTTTGGGGTATGAATCCCACTTGGTCTGGGTGAACTAGAGTGGAGATAATTCGAGCAAGGCGATTCGCTAAGATCTTAGCATATATTTTGGTGTCTATATTGGAGTATGGAAATTGGGCGGTAGCTCCCAAATTCCCGAGGCTTCGAGAAATTAATTCCGGAAATTACCTTTGTTCTGTACTTCATTAAAGACTCTGCAAAGAACGAGGGAGATCTGGGGTGCATAGGATTTATAGAATCGGCTCGTAAAAAGCCATCGGGGCCTGGAGATTTCGCTAATTTGAGGTCTCTGATGCCAAAAGACACTTCCTCAAGAGTAATTGGGGATGTCAAGTCCGCCATGTTTGATTGATCCAATTGGGGAAGGTTTAGGGTTTGTAAATATCTACGAATGCTGTCTGTATTAAGTGTTACAGTATGGTCAGAAGATTTCAAATTATAAAATTGATAATAGAAGTCTTTGAAAGCTTCACCTATTTCAGATGGGGACGTAACAAATCCGTTACTAGAATCGATGGAAGTTATTTTGGCTTAGGCCGTCCTATTTCTTAGTTTCCTAGCTAATAGCGAAGAAGCTTTATTACTATTATGATAGTAGACTTGCTTGAGTCTTTCTAAATTGGACTGAGTTTTATTAACTTCCAGGGTCCTTATCTGTTTGGTGATTTCTGAAATTTGAGAGTTTGTTGGAGCAAAGTAAGTGATAGAGAGTTCGAGTTTCAGTGTTCTAAGTTGGCAGTTAAGAGACACAAGCGAGGCACCCTGGGCCTTCCTAATTTGGGAGGCCTTTTCTATATAGAATCCTCTGAGGTATGCCTTCAGGGTGGCCCAAACTACTTCATCTGAAAGCGGAGGAGTACGGTTTTTAATCAAGAAGTCAGCAATTAATACTAGAGTTTCCTCTCTAATCGTTGGGGTAGTGACAAGAAAATCTTTAAGGCGCCACGTAAAGACTACTGAATGGGAAGAACTTTCACCTAGGGTCATTGTTAAGGAATCGTGGTCTGACCACGAGACGGCCGAGATTGTCGCGTCAGAGACAGTGTCTAGAAGGCGAGAACCTATAAAAAAAAAAAAAAATCAATCCGAGAATGGGATTTATGGGGGGCTGAGTAGAAAGTGAATTCTCGCCCGTTCGGATGAACCGCTCTCCACACATCATACAAGTCGTACTGTTTAAATAGGTTTTGGAAGGTTGCTGACAGGGGGTGTAATGCCCTCTCGGATGTGGAAATTGGAGGACCTGATCTGTCTATCAGTGAGTCCCATATGAGGTTGAAATCACCTCCTAAAACCAATTCTCCCTGGGTCACGGCCGACACTCCAGTAAATGCCTAAGGAATTTAATTTGACCCGAATTGGGCGCATAGACATTTACCAAGGTAAATAATTTAGAGTTAATTTTGTAAATTAGAATTATAAAACGTGCCTGAGGGTCCTGTTCAATATAAATGGGCTCATATGAGGTTGAGGAGCTGACTAATATTGCCACCCCTCTTGACTTGGAATGAAAAGAAGCTGTAATCACTATTGGGAATTTTCTATAAGTGTATGTGATACCGGAATTAGCTAGCCAATGTGTCTCCTGAATGAAGGCCACATCAATTTTATTGCGTAGGAGCATGTTAAGTAGTAGGCTACGTTTAGTCGGGGAGTTAAGTCCTTGAGTGTTGAGGGTTATGAGCTGCAGTCGTGACATTGTGGGTATGAGTCTAAATTCCTCCAAGTCCTAACGTACTGAACTATGAGAGTATAATAATTATCAATCTTAAATCTGAAAACGCCCACTCTGTGGGCTAGGGGAGGGGGATGCAGCGGGCAAAAGCCGCTCGTGTATTGGGGGGTAAAGGGGAGTGAGGGAAAGGGGGTAGTGGGGGACTAGAGTTGCTTAAATAATGGACTTTTAGATTACAGTTGGTGTGGCGCAAATAGGAAGGAGCAGACCTAGACAAGAAGGGTAAAAAAAAAATATAAATGAAGAGGGGTAAGGAGAATAGTATACAAGGTGGTGGCTATAGTAACTATGTCAGTAACTTTGGGACTAAAGGTCCCCAGAAGTCCTAACAAGGCTACACCCAAAGAGGGGGGGGAGATTAGGACCAGATAGAAAGAGGAGGGGGGTGCCGAGGCCGGAACCCCGCTCCACCCCACGTGCAGAAGTATAAGAGGGAAGAAGCAAATAGAGAGAGAGAGAACTCTATCAGTAAAGTGGCAGGTGGTGGTTCAACAATACAAACGTGTATAACATTTCAAACATTTCAGTCAGAGATTTCAAAACTCGAGCTAAGCCCACACATATATGCATTCTAGAGATGGCTACTTAGAAGGATGAAGTCATTACCCATGTATATGGGGTATGTCGTATAATATAAAGTCTAGACATTAAACAAAGCAAGTTCCTTTAAATACACTAAACCCATTTTCATCTGATATTAAACTAAAAATACAGTATCTCATTTAGTTATAGCTGGTAAGGTAAGGAGCATATATAGTTTAACGTTCAAGGTTCAAGATTTTAATCTCAGTACTAAAATGGCAAAATGAGGGGGGGAGATGGGATAATAGATCCATGATGGCGAAGGCATATGCCAATGCCAAAACCAAGAACTTTGTATGCGAATGGTCTAAAACTATTGTATAATAAGACAAATGATAAGGGAGAATAAAACAGGGAGGTAGGGGTTTTTAACAATTTCTTAAAGGTGAATAATCCTCTCCGGCTATAGAGGGGTTAAGTGACTCGAGAGGGTATAAGGGAGAGAACGCTAGAGGTCTAGAGTTCTAGGTATAAGTGGAGTGACTAGGGAAGACCTTCCCAAAATAGTATCCTGAAGTAGAAACTAAACTTATCTCTATGAACCTACACATTGGTCATTGTATGTCAGATTCAGGGAACAATTCAGAAGGGTAGAACATACATCAATTTTAACAGTTGTAGTGGGTGCAATAAGATATAGAATAACATAACTTGGAACATAGTAAACATCAAACAATAAAAACTGAGCAGTTATAAATTAACAGCAATGCAGATACAGTACATTACCCATCCACCTTCTCCGAGTCTCTGGTAACTGAGTGTCCTGAGATGTCAGGCTTCACCGACATATGGATAATACTGTAGTTAAGAGACATAGGTAAAGGGGGTGATGAAAGAGAAATCAAGGAGCCGAGGGCTCAGCAGAGTTCGGTAGCAATATGGAGGGTATGCACAAACTTGTTCTTCCTTTCCGACAGTTAAGATCTCTTGGGGGGTGGTAGTGAGGAGTCTCTCCTTGCGGACTGAAAGCTGAAGGCCTGAGGTAAGGGCCACCAAGCGGGGGCGGTGGCGTTGAGCTTCCTAGCATTTTCCTGGGTGCCAGAAGGTTGGTTATTAGGGGGAAGGAGTTTCAGAGATTGCAGTATCTGGAAGCCCTGTTCCAGGGTTGTTATAGTATATGATGTATCATTGAATTGGAAGAATAAACGAACAGGAAACCCCCACCTGTACTTGATATTGTTGTTGTGAAGACATTGAGTGACCTGATGAAATAGTCGCCTCCTAGATAAAGTGTGAGATGAGAGGTCTGGAAAGATCTGTATGTCTTGAAACGGGTCTTTCAAGTTTTTATTCTGGAATGACGCCCTGAACACTCTCTCTTTGAATGTGAAATAGTGCAAGCGTACAATCACATCCCTCGCCGATCCCAAAGGGGCACCTCTCGGCCTCAGAGCTCTATGAGCCCTGTCAATAAGGTTTTCCTGCGTCGAGTTCTGTGAAAAGAGCCTGTAGGTGGTTGGGTAAATCAGTCGGGCCAATGTCCTCAGGGACACCTCTGATCCTGAGGTTGTTACGACGTGATCTATCCTCTTGGTCAGCTATCTTGGCTTCTAGACCCGAGATCATTTCGGCCAGGGACTGAGCATAAACAAGCAGGTTGGAATGGTCCACATGTAGAACTTCCTGTTTTTTTTCCAACGACTCTGTTCTCTCACCAAGCAAAGAAATGTCTCTCTTCAGCTCGGAGACAGAGGTCTTGAGCTCATGCTTTAAAGACGAGTAGTGTGAGTTCATCTTGTTTGATAGTTCCTTAATGTCTTAACATGTCTTGTTCAAATGAGTTCTTGTTAGAGAAATGGTCCGAAAGGGTCCGCTTTGGTAGGCTGCTGTGCTTCTGTTTCTTCCTTTGTGAGTGGGCCATCTCTTATAAGACAAGCCAGTGAGTTCAATATCTTCCTATAGATCGTAAGGAAATAAGATTCTGTGTTAGAATGTGGAGAAGGGGTTATGTGTTCGGCACCCCCAAGGTAATGGCGTTTAGCCCAGCATGAGGTAGTAAGCTATTGGTTTGAAATCAAGGACGTGCTCTGGGAAAGATCTCTCAGTACTTGTAGTGCTCTCACCTCTTGTCGCCACTGACTTTTGCAATTACTACTCCCTCAAGTGCCTCTGTGGAAGTTGCCTCTCTCCCCGGGGAATTGCTCTCTTCCGAGCGAGTAGGGGAAAAGGTGCTATGGGATATGACCCGTGGGCAATGAGGGCCAACGGGAAAGGGGGGGGAGAGAGGGCAGTTAGATGCTGTGGTAGGAAGCTTCACTCTATATAAAAGAGAGATGGCGTGGTAGGAGGGCTTTTAAAGGTTAATTCTTGGGCATAGGCAATCCGAACAGTGTTTGCAGCAAATTGTCCCAAATTTGTACAAAAGGGAGATATCCTTTGAGGAAATGTAGTGGAGAATAGTAGGGGGGCAGGTAGGTTCAAGTAAGGACACAGTTCTAGTTGTATTTACTCCTGTGCTGTTGCAACAAATAGTAGGTAGGGGTGTTAGGAGGGCAAAGTCTTCCTGACTGATAGTATTCCTAAAAAAACTTCAGCAAGTCAATCTTAGAGGCCACAGAGTCCCAGCAGTAAGGTGGAATAGTAAAAGGATGTATGAAGGGCCTCAGGCTTCACTGATAAAAATTGTGGAGGCTACTAGCAATTAGTCGTGCTACTGTGATATATTGCGTGAAAGGCTTAGGTGCAGGGGTGCTAGTAGAAATTAGGCTCATATAAGTAGGATTGTTTGAGTATGGGTAATATGCGCTGTGCGGCCTTCTCCTGAAAGGGAACACTACCAGTATGCATTACCCTGAGGAGCGGTGATACAGAGCTTCCTGCTCCCTGCAAGATGATGAGTCGCTCTAGGACCGGTCCAGGTGGCTTATAGCAAGGAGCTGGTCTTTATGGGGGTTGTGAGGGGTTGTGGACAGGTGATGTGGTGAAGCGGTATGTTCGTTACCACCTTGCGTGTGACACCACTCAAACGGATCTCCGGTGTGGTCAGCAGCTGCTGCACTCTCCTCTCCGAGGCTGGAAACAGGCAGTGGCGTGAGTGCGATGCTGTGGATAGGCAGGGGGTAAGTGCCCAAGCAGTACCGGTGGACGCTAAGAGAGAGGAATCTTTTGCCCCAGTCAATTCACCCGGTCATCCAGAGCTGGACCGGAAGTTCAGTGAAAGCTCCGGTGTAGGCTGTGGCACAGTAGAAAGTGCACAGCAAGTATTTTCACCAAGAGACTCCTCCGACTTAAAAACGGAACTTCTAATGCAGAGGGTAAAGTTCTCTAAGGGATTAGGAATATAAAAAAATCAAAAAGAAAAAAGAAAAAGTGGTATATAGTGGGTAATAACTAAACTTGGTCTGCAGAGCCTTAGTAAAGTGCGGCCACCGGATAGCGTGGCAAACTCCGCCCCCAAATATTATCAATTTTAATTTTTAAAAAGATAAACCTCCCCTCAGGATCAGGATCTACCTGCAATATCTCATAATTAATGTTTTTACCAATGAGAAAAGCCACTCCCCCTTCCTTTTGATACTAGGAGAAAAAAAAAACCTTCTCTAACCCAGGAAGATTTGAGCTTGAGAATCTCTTCAGCTTTCAAATAGAGCATGCAATTTTAAACAATTTTCCAATTTAATTCCATTAACAAAATGTGCACAGTCTTTTTAATTTAAACTTTTTAAGTCACCAGCTCCTACTGAGCTTTGCAAGAATTCACAAAATAAGTGTGTATGCATTTGTGATTGGCTGATGGCTGGCACATGGTACGTGTATGCATTTATGATTGGCTGATGGTTGTCACATGGTACAGGGGGAGTGGAAATAGACATAACCTTTAAAATTGTCAGAATTTGTCTGGTTATCTTGCATTTGATGTTTATGCAAATCTACTGTTTTAACTGGTACTTTAATGATTTGTTTTTAGATAATCATATTTTGAATGCATCTGATGGCAAAATGGCATAATAAAATATACCAAAATGGGCCTAGATGCTGGATCAATACTTTTGGTTGTTTATTTTTCTTCATTTTAGAACATGATTTGCATAGCTGCAGATAAAAACCATGAAATGATAAAAAAAATTATGAAAAATATATATGTGTGGTCTTAGCTGAATCAGAGGATGCCAATGAACAGATTTTGAGAATATTATTTTTTACAGTTAGAAAGCTACAGGTTTTTCAGGAACTTGATAATTATATTTTATGTACTTTTTGTTCTTTTTTTTCAGTAAATTCATAATAAATGCTGTGAATAAATACTAGTTAAATCTGTTATCTACTGAAAGCTCTTTTTATGCCAAAAAATAAATAATAAACAAATAAAAAAATATATAGGTTTCATAGATAAATTAAAAATATATATATATTTCTGTTTAAATGTAGTAATAGCAAAAATGGTAAAAAAATTCCCTGGTCCTTTGAGCAAGTTTTCTCTAAAATCCCTGGTCCTTAAGGGGTTAATTTTGAAGCTGAAAATGAATGGTCATTTTAATAAATTATCTTGTATTAGTACTATTTCTCATGTCTTGCATATTAATAATGCCATTCTTCTTTAATTATAGTATTGTTCTGCTACTGCTTATAAATGCCTTGTTTTATCAGGATGTGATTACAAGACTAGTCATTTTAAATGGAATACAATGGGATATTATAATAAATTATCTGTTGCAAATTGATCCATTTAATAAAAGAGTGCAGGATGTTATGAAAGGTAAAGCGCCTGTTGAGTTTAATTATTACTTGAGGCTTAAATTCATGTTAAAAGAAATTTGCAAGAAAACAGTTCATCTACAAGGAATATCTGAATATTGAAATGTTCTTTTGCATAATAAGATAATTCCAGTGGCGTATTTAGCTTTTGTGCTGCCCTAGGCACTCAAAACTTTGCTGCCACCCCACACCGGTTTTAGGCCTTTTATAGACAATATATTTTTTGTGCAGGGTTTAACTAGACCATTTTTTTTTTTTTTTTTGCATTTCCAAAGTAAATAGCAGGAGAGGATGAAGAGAGGGGGGGGGGATACATGGCAGATGAGAGAGAGAGAAGGGAAGAGGAAATAATCTATGTAATCAGAGTCAAGAAGCTGCTTTTATATATATATATATATATATATATATATATATATATATATATATATATATAACTATATATATCTTACATCTATTATCAAAAGAAAAAAAAACCTCAAACACACCATCCAGTTTTTAACTGTGTGCAGAATTCATGTGAAGTCATGCATAATTGGATGAATTTACATGATCCATGTGCACTAGCATTCATGCTAGGGTAAAGAAGAATGATTTACAAGAAAATAAAATATGTATTTTTTGTTGTTGCTCTGTAAAAGTCAGAAGCAGGCTATAAATTAGCTAAACACACACACACACACACATATATATATATATATATATATATATATATATATATATATATATATATATATATATACACACACATACACACACACACATATATATATATATCTATACAGGGAGTGCAGAATTATTAGGCAAGTATTTTTGAGGATTAATTTTATTATTGAACAACAACCATGTTCTCAATGAACCCAAAAAACTCATTAATATCAAAGCTGAATAGTTTTGGAAGTAGTTTTTAGTTTGTTTTTAGTTATAGCTATTTTAGGGGGATATCTGTGTGTGCAGGTGACTATTACTGTGCATAATTATTAGGCAACTTAACAAAAAACAAATATATACCCATTTCAATTATTTATTTTTACCAGTGAAACCAATATAACATCTCAACATTCACAAATATACATTTCTGACATTCAAAAACAAAACAAAAAAAAATCAGTGACCAATATAGCCACCTTTCATTGCAAGGACACTCAAAAGCCTGCCATCCATGGATTCTGTCAGTGTTTTGATCTGTTCACCATCAACATTGCGTGCAGCAGCAACCACAGCCTCCCAGACACTGTTCAGAGAGGTGTACTGTTTTCCCTCCATGTAAATCTCACATTTGATGATGGACCACAGGTTCTTAATGGGGTTCAGATCAGGTGAACAAGGAGGCCATGTCATTAGATTTTCTTCTTTTATACCCTTTCTTGCCAGCCACGCTGTGGAGTACTTGGACGCGTGTGATGGAGCATTGTCCTGCATGAAAATCATGTTTTTCTTGAAGGATGCAGACTTCTTCCTGTACCACTGCTTGAAGAAGGTGTCTTCCAGAAACTGGCAGTAGGACTGGGAGTTGAGCTTGACTCCATCCTCAACCCGAAAAGGCCCCACAAGCTCATCTTTGATGATACCAGCCCAAACCAGTACTCCAGCTCCACCTTGCTGGCATCTGAGTCGGACTGGAGCTCTCTGCCCTTTACCAATCCAGCCACGGGCCCATCCATCTGGCCCATCAAGACTCACTCTCATTTCATCAGTCCATAAAACCTTAGAAAAATCAGTCTTGAGATATTTCTTGGCCCAGTCTTGACATTTCAGCTTGTGTGTCTTGTTCAGTGGTGGTCGTCTTTCAGCCTTTCTTACCTTGGCCATGTCTCTGAGTATTGCACACCTTGTGCTTTTGGGCACTCCAGTGATGTTGAAATATGGCCAAACTGGTGGCAAGTGGCATCTTGGCAGCGGCACGCTTGACTTTTCTCAGTTCATGGGCAGTTATTTTGCGCCTTGGTTTTTCCACACGCTTCTTGCAACCCTGTTGACTATTTTGAATGAAACGCTTGATTGTTCAATGATCACGCTTCAGAAGCTTTGCAATTTTAAGAGTGCTGCATCCCTCTGCAAGATATTTCACTATTTTTTACTTTTCTGAGCCTGTCAAGTCCTTCTTTTGACCCATTTTGCCAAAGGAAAGGAAGTTGCCTAATAATTATGCACACCTGATATAGGGTGTTGATGTCATTAGACCACACCCCTTCTCATTACAGAGATGCACATCACCTACTATGCTTAATTGGTAGTAGGCTTTCGAGCCTGTACAGCTTGGAGTAAGACAACATGCATAAAGAGGATGATGTGGTCAAAATACTCATTTGCCTAATAATTCTGCACTCCCTGTATACATATATATATATATATATATACACAGGTAGCCCACAGTTTACGTCAGGGTTAGGTTCCAGAAGGAATAGTTGTAAATCGAAACCGTTGTAAATTGAAACAGTTTATAATGTAAGTCAATGGGAAGTGAGGGAGTTTAAAGGGACTTTAAATTCTAAACAGCATTATAAACCTAATTAAATAATCACACACCAGATTGTATCATCAAACTAAGTTTAATGAACAAATACATTTTTTACTTGCATTTTTCTGCAAACAGTTCTCTGCATTGTTAGCATGTTAGATAATATTGGGTCTGCACCTATTCTATGCATTTCAATCTGGACTGATTAAGCAGTTAGGCACTCTCACCTCAAGCAGCTGGACAGGAAGATAATAGGGAAGTGACTGCTAGATTGCATTGCTTTGAAAGCTGCTCGATAGCTAAGGTGTGTTCTGTGTACACAGATTAATTTCAGTCTGCTAAGCTTGCATAACTTTGCTGCTGGGAAAATAAAGGTTGTTATTCTGAAACGGCGCAAATTGAACCAGCGTAAAACGAGGGCCATCTGTATATATATATATATATATATACACACACACATATATATATATATATATATATATACACACACATTCATAAGACCAAAGTAATTTAAATAAAATTCTAAATAAAGTCATATATTTTAATACTCTTACGGCTAGATTTAGAGTTTTGTCGGTAACGACCCGCGTAGCTAACGCTGGCTTTTTTCTGAGAGTTTTTTTTATTGAGAGTCCATATAATGTCAGCGTTAGGTTCCAAAAAAGGAGCGTAGAGCATATTTAACGCAAATGCAACTCTCGATACCAGAGTTGCTTACGGACTCGGCCAGCCTCAAAAACGTGCTTGTGCATGATTCCCCCATAGGAAACAATGGGGCTGTTTGAGCTGAAAAAAAAACCTAACACCTGCAAAAAAGCAGCGTTCAGCTCCTAACGCAGCCCCATTGTTTGCTATGGGGAAACACTTCCTACGTCTGCACCTAACACTCTAACATGTACCAAGAGTCTAAACACCCCTAAACTTACACTTATTAACCCCTATTCTGCCGCCCCCGCTATCGCTGACCCCTGTATATTATTTTTAACCCCTAATCTGCCGCTCCGTAAACCGCCGCTACTTACATTATCCCTATGTACCCCTAATCTGCTGCCCCTAACACCGCCGACCCCTATATTATATTTATTAACCCCTAATCTGCCCCCCACAACGTCGCCTCCACCTGCCTACACTTATTTACCCCTAATCTGCCGACCGGACCGCACCGATATTATAATAAAGTTATTAACCCCTAATCCGCCTCACTAACCCTATAATAAATAGTATTAACCCCTAATCTGCCCTCCCTAATATCGCCAACACCTAACTTCAAACATTAACCCCTAATCTGCCGACTGGAGCTCACCGCTATTCTAATAAATGTATTAACCCCTAAAGCTAAGTCTAACCCTAACCCTTACACCCCACTAAGTTAAATATAATTTAAATCTAACGAAATTAATTAACTCTGTTTAAATAAATTATTCCTATTTAAAGCTAAATATTTACCTGTAAAATAAATCCTAATATAGCTACAATATAAATTATAATGATATTATAGCTATTTTAGGATTTATATTTATTTTACAGGCAACTTTGTATTTATTTTAACCAGGTACAATAGTTATTAAATAGTTAAGAACTATTTAATAGCTAAAATAGTTAAAATAATTACAAATTTACCTGTAAAATAAATCCTAACCTAAGTTACAATTAAACCTAACACTAGACTATCAATAAATTAATTAAATAAAATACCTACAATTACCTACAATTAAACCTTATACTACACTATCAATACATTAATTAAATACAATATCTACAAATAAATACAATGAAATAAACTAACTAAAGTACAAAAAATAAAAAAGAACTAAGTTACAAAAAATAAAAAAAATATTTACAAACATTAGAAATATATTACAACAATTTTAAACTAATTACACCTACTCTAAGCCCCCTAATAAAATAACAAAGCCCCCTAAAATAAAAAAATGCCCTACCCTATTCTAAATTACTAAAGTTCAAAGCTCTTTTACCTTACCAGCCCTGAACAGGGCCCTTTGCGGGGCATGCCCCAAGAAGTTCAGCTCTTTTGCCTGTAAAAAAAAAACATACAATACCCCCCCCCAACATTACAACCCACCACTCACATACCCCTAATCTAACCCAAACCCCCCTTAAATAAACCTAACACTAAGCCCCTGAAGATCTCCCTACCTTGAGTCGTCTTCACCCAGCCGAGCCAAATTCTTCATCCAAGCGGAGCAAGAAGAGGTCCTCCATCCGGTAGAAGTCTTCATCCAAGCGGGGCAGAAGAGGTCTTCCATCCGATTGAAGTCTTCATCCAAGCGGGATCTTCTATCGTCATCCATCCGGAGTGGAGCGGCAGCATCCTGAAGACCTCCGACGCGGAACATCCATCCTGGCCGACGACTGAACGACGAATGACGGTTCCTTTAAATGACGTCATCCAAGATGGCGTCCCTCGAATTCCGATTGGCTGATAGGATTCTATCAGCCAATCGGAATTAAGGTAGGAATATTCTGATTGGCTGATGGAATCAGCCAATCAGAATCAAGTTCAATCCAATTGGCTGATCCAATCAGCCAATCAGATTGAGCTCACATTCTATTGGCTGTTGGTCTTACAACAGGGCTACCAAGTACTTTATATCAGTGATATCATACAAGCTAAGTATCACACAATCAACAGAGAGTGTGTTTTTAACTCTCTACAGGGTAGCATACACACACAATTTATGCTGTCTTTTTTAAAAATAAAATAAATAAAGGTTATATTTTAAGTTTGGTCACACATTTTCTTCAATTGTAAGTTCCAGTAATCCACCGAATTAATTTCTATAATCCATTTTACAGTGCAATAAAAGCATCTCTTTAGGACCAACAGGCTTATTTAGCCTGTATAGTCCATTTTTGTTAATTAAGTATTTCATATGCTTATGCACTGCTCCTTAAGTGTTCAGGTATAACCCTTATAATTGCATTACTTTAAGCAAAAATCAAAGATAAGAAACAAAACACTTAGGCAGATAATTTAAGCTTAAAAAATAAAGGTTCAAAATCTCTTCCTAAACATTTTATTTAATTAATTTATTGATAGTCTTGTGTTAGGTTTAATTGTAACTTAGGTTAGGATTTATTTTACAGGTAAATTTGTAATTATTTTAACTATTTTAGCTATTAAATAGTTCTTAATAGCTTTTTGTACCTGGTTAAAATAAATACAAAGTTACCTGTAAAATAAATATAAATCCTAAAATAGCTATAATATCATTATAATTTATATTGTAGCTATATTAGGATTTATTTTACAGGTAAGTATTTAGCTTTAAATAGGAATAATTTATTTAAGAAGAGTTAATTAATTTCGTTAGAATAAAATTATATTTAATTTAGGGGGGTGTTAGTGTTAGGGTTAGACTTAGCTTTAGGGGTTAATACATTTATTAGAATAGCGGTGAGCTCCAGTCGGCAGATTAGGGGTTAATAATTGACGTTAGGTGTCGGCAATGTGAGGGAGGGCAGATTAGGGGTTAATACTATTTATTATAGGGTTAGTGAGGCGGATTAAGGGTTAATAACTTTATTATAGTAGCGCTCAGGTCCGCTCGGCAGATTAGGGGTTAATAAGTGTAGGCAGGTGAATGCGACGTTGAGGGGGGCAGATTAGGGGTTAATAAATATAATATAGGGGCTGGCGGTGTTAGGGGCAGCAGATTAGGGGTACATAGCTATAATGTAGGTGGGGGCTCTTTGCGGTCGGCAGATTAGGGGTTAATTATTGTAGGTAGCAGGCTGCGACGTTGTGGGGGGCAGGTTAGGGGTTAATAAATATAATATAGGGGTCGGCGGTGTTAGGGGCAGCAGATTAGGGGTACATAAGGATAACGTAGGTGGCGGTCGGCAGATTAGGGGTTAAAAAAATTTAAACGAGTGGCGGCGATGTGGGGGGGCCTCGGTTTAGGGGTACATAGGTAGTTTATGGGTGTTAGTGTACTTTAGAGTACAGTAGTTAAGAGCTTTATGAACCGGCGTTAGCCCAGAAAGCTCTTAACTACTGACTTTTTTCTGCGGCTGGAGTTTTGTCGTTAGAATTCTAACGCTCACTTCAGACACGACTCTAAATACCGGAGTTAGAAAAATCCCATTGAAAAGATAGGATACGCAATTGACGTAAGGGGATCTGCGGTATGGCAAAGTCACGGCTGAAAAGTGAGCGTTAGACCCTTTTTTGACTGACTCCAAATACCGGAGGTAGCCTAAAACCAGTGTTAGGAGCCTCTAACGCTGGTTTTCATGGCTACCGCCAAACTCCAAATCTAGGCCTTAGGCAGCAAATCAAACACAAGCTCAACCCACTGGTATAGCTATGTGAGCTCTGTATTTAATTAACCTTTGCAGAGACAGTGCTAAATAAATAATCTTAATTGGACATTTAATAATAGCTTCTTTAAAACTGCTCTCTGCATTCCTCATTAATATTCTAGATTCTGGCATTTAGACGCAGCAAAAATGCACAGTAACACACTACATAGCATACACTTACATATGCAGATACACACACACACTACATAGCATACACTTACACATGCAGACACACACTACGTAGCATACACTTATACAGGCAGATACACACACTACATAGCATACACTTATACATGCAAATACACACACACACACATTACATAGCATACACTTACACATACAGATACACACACACACACACACTACATAGCATACACTTATACATGCAGATACACACACACACACATACACTCACACTACATAGCTTACACTTATACATACAGATACACACACACACTACATAGCTTACACTTATACATACAGATACACACACACACTACATAGTATACACTTACACATGCAGATACACGCACACTACCTAGTATACGCTTATACATGCAGATACACACACTTCATAGCCTACATTTATACATGCAGACACACACTACATAAAATACACGTATACATGCAGATACACACTACACAACTCACACTTATACATGCAGATACACACACACACACACACTTATAGATACAGATAGACACACACACACACACACTACATCATATATGGGTATCTGTAACTCATTGTATGGGGTCCTGGGGTTGGCAAGCACATTAGCTGGCAGTCTGAGACTGCCACTGTTCGTTACCCTGGTGTTAGCACTGCTCATCGTATAAAACTGAAGGCATGTTAGTATTATCACCAGGGGTTAGACATCATCACTACCAGGGTTTAGAGGTCACCTTACCTGAGGTCAGAGGGTATACAGCTTTCCTACTTCTGCTTAACCCACACACCATTACTTTTCCACAAGGAATCTAACAGGTATATAACACTGGGAGTATGTGCCCAATAGAATTTAAAAAATAATTTATTTATTTTTTTAATGCATGGGACAATGCGGGGCAGATGGCTAGCAACCCGGGACAGTCCCCTAAAATCAGGGCTGTCACGCGAAAATTGGGACAGTTGGGGGGTATGTAATTCTCTTAAAAGGTTGATATTTTCATAATATGGAGATACGGTAGTTGGTTTCTGTCTTTGACATACACTTTTTAGGATTCAATGAGAAATTTTCAGAATTCTTTAGCTCGTTAATAGTTTCCCCAAAAGCATTTTCTATTAGTATCCTGAAATAGTAAATTTATGCTGTAACAATTCACACCTTGAGACTGACATATAAAATATATAATTATAAAACACATTTTGGTGTACTTTCATTTTAATTTATTTTGCCCCCTTTTAATGTAATTTCGTTCTTAAAGCCTAACCCTGCTACATATATGCCCCTAATTGGCTTCAGCAGAGGTTATTAGTTAATGAAATGCAAAACAATGCATGTTTTGCTAACATAACAACCGTGGGTAGCATTGAATGGCTGCTCCAAATAAGGCAAGTGATGGATGGAGTTTGGCTAATAGAAAACAATTGGGAACAAATATAATTGATATTGAAACAGTAGTCTAAACAGTTAGTTTCAATTGAACCATATGAGGTCCCACACTATACGACAAAATACAGATGATAGTAAATAACCTGCAAATTAAATTCATTCATTATTCAGAAAGAGCATGCCATTTTAAACAATTTTCCAGTTTACTTCTATTATTTATTTGCTTCCTTCTCTTGTTATCCTTTGCTGAACGTTTTATCTAGGTAAGCTCAGGAGCAGCAAAGAATCTAGGTTCTAGCTGTCGATTGGTGGCTGTATATATATATATATATATATATATATACACTGATGGTCATTGGCTCACCCATGTGTTCAGTTACAAACCAGTAGTGCATTGCTGCTCCTTCAACAAATTATACCAAGAAAATGAAGCAGACTAATAATAGAAGTATATTGGAAAGTTGTTTAAAATTGTATGTTCGACCTAAATCATGAAAGAAAATTTTGGGGTTTCATATACCTTTAATGTGACATTTGACTCTTCATGAAAAATAGAGGGGAATTTTCTATTGTAAATAAGCAGTCAAATGTTTATATAATTAAATCAAAAGACATACGAGCTATGTAACAGCCCCCTTCCATAGAAGAAAAATAAATCCTGTTTTTTATTGGGCAGGTGTTAACCATTTATAGATTCCCTGCATTGTAGGGGTCAAGTGGCCAGTCCTCTGAAAGAGGAGGGTCTTCTCCCCTTTCAAATGACCGGTCACTTATTTGATTATCCTGTAATAAAATCAGAGAAAAATCAAAGGACTATTTGAAGACAGTCCCTACTGAATAGAAAAAAATCATGGTTTATATTGGGGCAGGGATTTTAACAGGAATCCAAGGGAGACAATGGGCCCCTTTTTTTTTTTTTTTTTTAAGTGTCTTCTTCCTCCTTTTTTTTTTTTTTTTTATCTTTTTTTTTATTTTGCCAAGAAAGATAAACATTTAACAGTAGGTGAATCCAACAAAAAAGCAAATAAGAAAAATGCTTGCAATAAAGTGTACGTTAATACAAAACAAAATACAGTCTCGCTTAGACATGAAAGGACACCTTAAATGGGTGGAGAAATTCACCTATCCACTCGAGAAATGAAAGAAAGACAACTCTGACCTGGCAAATTTTTCTTAATACATAAAAACCCTCCCAAAACTCTGATCACCATTAATGCTATAAACTCTAGATCCTAACTGGCACACACACAGAGAAAAGAAAAACAGAGAAGAGAAAAGAAGAAGAAAGAAGGAAAAAGGAAAAAAAAAAAAAAAAAAAAAAAAAAACCCACACAGCCCCCCCCTCTCCTCACCCAGCTTTCACCAGAATCCTTCAGTCAAGTAGCCACTCACCTCTAAGGTTAGCTTCCAATAAGAAAAGAGAATTTTTAAATGGCTGCAGGATCAATTTTTGAGTTTCCTGATCCAGAGATTTAATGAAAATCCCCCATTTATTTATAAAGAACCTAATATTGTTATCTATCTGTGCTTTTACTAAGGCTTGTTCTAGAAACATTTGATATGTTATCCCCTTTTTAAATTCAGAGAATTTGGGTTCTTTGTTAGACTGCCAATATTTTAAAACCAGTTTCCTACCGAACAGTATCATTGTGTTTATTAATAAATAACTAGGGCCTACTTCTTCCTGGTTTGCTAAGAAAAAGACTGCATGTTTACTAACTTGAAAGTGTTGGTTTAAGATTTTAGTGACCCAAAATGAGATTTTCCCCCAGAATCTTTGGATTGCAGGACAGGACCAAAAAAGATGGAACATATCTGCTGCCAAATACTTGCATTTCCTACAGGCTATGTTCTCATGTTTTTTGTCCCACCGAGCCTGCCAGCTAGGTGTAAAATAGCATTGATACCAAATCTTTAACTGTTGTTCTCTAAAGTATTCCCCTCTCATTGCCTTTGCTACCCTATCTCCCGAGTTCTTAAATAAATCTAATTCTTGTAAGTTATCACCTGCTATATCCCATTTAAGTTCCAAATATCTTTTATTGCTTTGTTCTTGAGAAGTAAGTAAAGCATTATAAGAGTTTGTGATAGAATAATTTCCTGCTTGAAACATACTAATTATCTGCCTTAATATATCATTGTCCCACTCTAAAGCCATTATTTTCCTACACTGATCAGCATAGTGCCGTAGTTGTAAATAAGAGAAGAATAAACGATTTGGTATGTCAAATTCCGATTTACATTCATTAAAAGATTTAATCGAATTATCTTCTTTTTTAATTAGCTGTGCAATATGATTAATCCCACGGTCTGACCAGGCATTAAATCTAGCTGAGTCATAGCCTACCTCGAATTCAGGATTACCTTTAATTGAGAGAAAAGCTGAACCCCGATAGCTGATCCCAATTTTAGCACAGAATTGACGCCAGGCCCGTATTGGTTGGTCTATGATAAGCATCCCCCTTGTTTCTATAGGAATTAGTTTTAAAGGCATGTGTGTTAATGCTTTCAGGGCATAAGGTGCTACTAAAGCTCCTTCAATTTCTAGTAAGGAGAAGTGTCCTGTTTCCGAAAACCAGTCCCAAACAAATTTTAGGTTAGAAGCTATGTTATACATCTCAAAATCGGGAAGAGCCGAACCTGCAGCCTCTTTCCTGGCACTCAAACGTTTCAACGCTATCCTAGGTTTTTTTTGCACCAAATAAATTGCGATATTAGTTTATTGATTAACTGACAATCTTTCCTCAGTAATAGAAGTGGGAGAGCCTGAAAAATATATAAAAATTTAGGGAGAGAAATCATTTTTATTAAATGTATTCGTCCCATAAATGAAATAGGCAGGTTCTTCCATCTTTCTAAATCTGCCTGGAGTGATGCAATAGCTGGTACAAAATTTAACTTGTACCATCTCTTAGAGTTAGATGCAAATTTTATCCCTAAATATGTAATATGATCTTTGGTTACTTTAAAAGGGGTTTCTGGAGAGCTTTTTAATTTGATAAGCCACATAAGTTCTGATTTTTCTTTGTTAATTGCAAAGCCGGAGAAAGCCTGAAAAGATTCTAAAGCTTCCATAATTATAGGCAGATTATATTGGAGATTTTGAGCAAATATAAGCAGATCATCGGCATATATGGCTTGGATTATTCTGTGTCCATTGATATTTATCCCTAGCAGTTCTTGTCTAAACAATATTGCCAGAGGTTCTAACGCTAAGTTAAAAAGCAACGGGGATAGCGGACAACCTTGTCTCGTTCCTCGCTGGAGTCTAAAGTGTTCTGAAGTTAAGGAATTAATACTTAGACTCGCCCCTGGATTAGAGTACAGTAAGGCAATAATATGGGAAAATTTACCCTGGATACCAAACTTATTAATAGTTGTCAACATATGATCCCAAAGTAGCGTGTCAAACGCTTTCTGAGTATCAATCGAAATAATTGCTGCATCCTCTGTGAGCTTTTCTCTCCCTTCTTTTTTTTGTTCACAGTAATTAATTGCTATTTCTAGTTTCCTGAGGTTTTTAATAAGTGTCCTTCCTTTGATAAAACCAGTTTGGTCAGGATGGACCAGTTCACTAATCACTTTTTGCAGTCTGTCTGCTAAGATGTGGGTAAGGATTTTGTAATCCACGTTTAACAGAGAGATGGGTCTGTAAGACTCCATTAGCTCTTTATTTTTACCTTGTTTGTAAATTAAGATTATTCTAGATTCTGTAAAATATTTAGAAGGTGTTTGATTATCTTGTAGGAAACCATTGAAAAGCTCACAGAGAATGGGGGTAACCGAATCTGCAAGAATTTTATATAATTCTCCAGGAAGATCATCCGGGCCTGGCGCTTTGTTTAGCTTTAATTTCGTAATAGAGTTTTTAATCTCCTCCTCCTTGATTGGAGAGTTGAGGAGATCCAGATCATCTTTGGCTATTTGAGGTGTTTTAATCCTATCCCAGAAGAGAGCTTTTTTTATTTTATCTATAGGTTGAGCCTGATATAATTGTTTAAAGTAGTGCGTGAATTCCTCTAAAATATCATGGGGGAGAGTGCAAGTTTTATGTTTGGTTTTTATTATTGATATTATACTGTTAGATTTTCTAGTACTTACCAATCTGGCTAAGAATTTCCCTATCTTATTACCGAACTGCATATAGTTGCTATTTCTTTTCAGCTCATGCTGGATTTCTTTTGATATATGCCAATTGTCTCTTTGTTTTTTGACTTCCAAATAGTTTCTCCAGTTCTCTTGACTATTATCTGCAACATATTTTTGAAATTTATTAATAATCTGCTTAGAAAGTTGGATCCAATAAGCATCATTTTTCCTTTTTACTTTTATCATATAAGCCAGAATTTCTCCCCTTATCACGGCTTTGAAAGCTTGCCACAAAGACTCTATATTCAAGACTGATCCTTTATTCTCATTGTAATAGAGATTCCATTTCTCTAGCAAAAAGCCTCTAAATTTTAAATTATTATAAAGATATGTTGGAAAGTATAATCTGTGATTCCCTGGTTTAGGATTCAAGATAGACAAAGAGATAGTGATGGGGGCGTGATCCGAAATTGTGATAGGCAAAATTTCGGCTTTTTTTGCCAGAGAGAACAATTTGTCGCTAATTAAAAACATATCGATTCGTGAAAATGATTTATATACTTTGGATAAACACGTAAATTCTTTACTGTCTGGATAAATGTTCCTCCAGATGTCTAATAAGCCTAGATTAAAGCAGAATTTTTTAAAAATTTTTGTATCCTTGCCGCCTGATATAGCCTCTTTCCCCCTCTGATTCCTATCTAGGAAGCTAGATGCCACCAGATTCAGGTCTCCTCCTAGTATTATATTTTGATTGTATTCTAATAATTTATTTTGAAGAGGTTCCCAGAACTCGGTTTTTTTTTACATTTGGACCATAAACATTACATAACACGAATCTTTTTAAGCCTATTTCTATCTCTAATATGATAAATCTCCCTTGTTGATCAATTTCTTGTTTAAGAATTTTATATTTTAATGATTTCCTAAAAAGTATAGCTACCCCTCTTTTTCTCTGTACTCCTGCCGAATAGATAACCTCGCCCACCCATCCCCATTTGAGTTTTTGACTTTCTATCTCATTTAAATGGGTCTCCTGTAGGAGGCCAATATCAATTTTAAGTTTGTTAAAGTGTTGTAATATTGCTTTCCTTTTAACCGGGGAGGTAAACCCTCCCACGTTCCATGAACCAAATTTACATAATTCCGTCATATCTTATACTTCTTTCCTACTTCTAGGTAGAGACATGGAAAATCTAAGAGAAGGGGGGGGGGGGATGAGGGGAGGAGAAAAAAAAAAAAAAAAAAAAAAAAAAAAGAGAAAGAATCCCTTTCGCACACATTCCTAACATTCCTATCCTGCCCCCTACTTATAATATTTAGCTTCTTACTAGACCCCTTTTCTGCACCTAAAGATTTATCTCCTTTCTTCTCCCTTCTCCTATTCCACTCTTTACTCAGCATGGCTATCTCTGATATAAGGCTTGTATCCCTCATCTGATCACTTTTACCTTTGCTCTGTTCTCAAAAAGTCCTCTAGGTCCTGAGGATTATCAAAAATCCTAAAACCTTCTTTAGTCTGTATACTGATTCTGGCTGGATACAATAGCCTAACTATCCTGCCTTCCTGGATCAAACGTGAGCAGATGGGGGCACATAACTTCCTCTTACTAGCTGTTTCATATGCAAAATCTTGGAAAATTAATAATTTCTTATTTTGAAAGAGGACTGTTTTTTGTGCTCTATAAGCTTGCATGATCTTGACCTTTTCTTGAAAATTCAAGTATTTGATAATAATTGGTCTAGGTCTACTCTTATCATCCTCTTGATCTCTTACCCTGCCTAATCTATGAGCTCTTTCTACTATGAATGTGCATGTTGGCTCATTGATGTTTAACAAGGAGGGCAGTTGGATTGAAGCAAAGTGGATTAGCTCTCTTTCAGATACTGTTTCAGAGACCCCAATCACTCTTACATTGTTTCTCCTAGATCTATTTTCCATATCTTCAACTTTATCGCTAAGATATTTGACTTGTTTCTGAATATATGTTAAGTCCTTATCTTTCTCTATATCTCTGTCTTCCAGATCTGATATTCGCTGTTCTGCTAAACCCATTCTGGTAACCATCTGCTTGATATCTTGTGACACTGAGTCTATGCTTGATTGAATTGCCTCAAATTTAGGAAGAAATACTTCACTTATTTGTTTTAATAAATCAGAGTTGTTTACTGTTTCAACCACATTTTCTTGTGAAATTTCCTGACTATTCTCAGTGCTTCGTCTTATTAACTTTTTTTCCTGCTGCCTTCTACTTGCCATACTTGCTGTTTTATTGTTAGCTGAGGGGAGGAGGAATTTATCCATAAAGAATAGTTGTAAGAGCCTTAAAATTTTCTATTTACCCCTATTTACTTCTAAGTAAGAGACTTTACCTTAGTTAGCTAATTTGAATTTAACTAGAGGCTTTTGTGTTAGTGGTGACCTAAAGCTATTGGTCTAATCATTAACTCCTTCTCAGCAATTCTTATGGCATCATGCCATTAATGAAAAGTATCTCAGAAGAAAAAAAGAGAAAAAGAGAATGCAGTAGAATAGAATATAGGGCAGTACATGGAAAGAAATGGGGACATAAAAATAGAAGCCAGAGTCAATCAGATATTCAAATAAGTTCCCTTCCAATTTTTGCAAAGATTTTCCTATCTGTTCCTTCTATATCTTATTTGTCTAGATTAGAATTGACTATAACCTTTTAGATAAGTGATAACCTAGAACTTGTTAATTTAGTCATTAATCCCTGCACGACCATTTCATAGCAAAGTGCCATTAATAGGAATTGCCCAATAATAAAAAAAAAAAGGAAAAAGAAAAAGACAAAAAATATAATTATACAGAAGACACAAAATATAGGACAAGAGTCAATCAGATACTCAAGTGGATTCTATTCCAGAGCTGCAAAAAAGTTCTGTCTGCTGAATCTCCCCAGCTTCCCCCTCTGAGTTGGCAGAGGTTTAAAGAGATGATGTCCACTTGTTGACCATAGAAAATTTAAAGGGGCTCCAAACTTCGATATTCAATCTGTGCAGGGAAAGAAAGAAGACAAGGCCTCCTCATGTGTGTATCTGTCGATCCCCCTCTTATCCCCACATATAGTAAACACAGGGTACTCACATTCTGGTAAGGCACTCTCTTGTGCCAATAGATTCAGGCTGGACCTTTAGCAGCAGTCCAGCTCGCTGTTTCCCCAGGATATCTTTACATCCGACGTGGTTCAGGCGTGGAGTGCACGACCGTAGAGGCATAGAGCAAGACACAAAATGCATAGAGAAAAGAAGAATCATGTGTAAATCTGTTAGGAATGCATCTAATGATTCAGCTTAAACTTTCACAGAATACTCACAAAAGTTGCGGCACCCAAGTGTGCCTAGTAAGTCAGGCTAGACCTTTTACAGCAGCCCAGCTCGCTGTTTCCACGTTTGGCTTCGTTGCAGGAGTAAAGCAGCCTCAGGAAATCCAGAATAGCCCGTCTGAGCCTTTTGTCTTTGGCAATATCTCAGTATCCTTTATAACCTCGTCTCCCAAACTTATTGTTAGCGAGGGAAATGCAATAAAGTCACTCTTGCCCTCACAGGCCACTTATCCGATATATTTTCCAACACAAAAGTCCTTTTGGTATATCTTTTAAGTATGTGTGCAGTGGGCCATGGCATACTCCACTTACATTACCCTATTTCCACAGACCTAATTTTAATAGGGGGTTTTCAACACTGCTTAACTATTGCAGTGAGAATTTGGCAAGCCTCTCAGAAGTAAAAAATTTAAGAGCCAGATCCTGAGAGGCTACGCAAGGAGGACCCAACACCCATATGTTTGTAAATAAGAGAAAAATTGCTGCTTGCTTCGCTGCTATAAAAAGAAACACTTAGAGATTTTCCTTGCGCTGTCTCCCCCCTTGCTCGTCTCACCTAAGGATCCGGTCTGATATGCCTGCGTAGATGGCCTTGTAGGTGGAATTGAGTCGACCGGCTGTGGATCCCGGTCCGTAGCCCACTTCCACCCCGCAGCCAAACTTTGTAGCGGGCTCGAATGTGTGCGAGGACGCCTGACCAGTGGCGTCTCGCTCAGCCCGACTGGCGCAGCTCTCAATGCGTCACGTCACGCATACGTCAGTGCTTGCCCGACACCCCCTCCAAATGTCTTCTTCCTCCTTTTTAATGAGAAGCCACTTATCCCTCTGGGTCAAATAGGGTAAAGCAGAGGATCTGTTAGAGCACCCCTTACACTCAGCCAGTAGTGTTCAGTTTTAAAACCCAAAACATTTCTTTCATAATTCAGAAATACAATTTACTGTTGTAAATAAATGTACTTTTGTCTAATTGTATCCTTTGTTTAAGAGCATACCTAGGTAGGTAGTGTAAACCCATCTGGGGCACTATATGGTAGCAGTTGTGCAAGAATGGTTTTAACAATTGTATACATTTTGCAAATACTTTTGCCATTAACTTCTGCCATCTAGTAGATTGTATGTCCCTTTAAAGGGACATAAAACAAGTTGAGATAGAGACAAAATATAATAATATGTACTTTAATTACTTTACCTGCAGTGCCTCACCATTAACCCTTTATTTTTAGTTTCTGAATTGTAAAGCTCTAACTCCCCCCACACATTTCCTTCTATGGCTGTATCTATATCTAGATAGGTTGGTTGATTGGTAGAATGCAAAAGTGAAAAAGGATTATATGCTGGAGCATGCGTAGAAGCTGTGAACTCACTTGAAATACAATCCCTGTGTCTAAACACTGATAAGAGTGGGTGGAGTTGGCTGCTCCAGGCTGCTTAGCTATGTAAATCATGTTGCTTATTTTTGAAAATTATTTTAAAATACTTGCCAGCAATTTAACATTTTTTTATGCAAACTATTTTTAATTGATTAACCCTTTTAGGATATGCACAGATCTCAAACTGTTCTATGTCCCTTTAAGATTTGACACCATGTTAGGCTTACTGTTCAAAACTTGTGCAACTGTCTCATAAAAAAGGCAGAAGTTTTCAGAGACATCCACGAAATGCAAATAATTAGAAGGGATATCTTTCTACAACAGCACCCCCTGCTCATGCGCTTCCTGTAAATCACCCTGGACAAATGAGTACACAATGTTTTAATTATTCTACCTCTGAAGTGGCTGAGAGGTTAAAAAGCAGCAGTCAGTTAATATCCTTGTGCAGTGGTGCCCCCTGCTCTCATGAGATCTGTCAATCACCACAAACAAAATAGTTTGAGCTGTTTTAGCGCTGCCATCTAAAAGGTGGCCGAGAGGTGAAGAAGCAGCAGTCGAATGACCGCTCCTTGTTAACTTTTGATAAGCAGTCCTACAAGAGCTCTAAAACAGCATTCACTGATTGTTAAATGGATCCTGAAATGTAAGGTTAGTGTAGCATTTCTGGCCAGACATGCTTCCCAATACAGCCCCAGCCACAATATGGCGATGGGCCACAATCAACCTCCAGTGTCCATGATAGCCACGAATGTTGGAAGGTATGCTATAGTATACTGGGAATCTACAGCCATAGAATATTGTACCCTGCTATATCCCTTTAAAAAAACAAAATGTGATCTGTGGTGAACACTTAAAGGGACATAAAACAAGTTGAGATAGAGACAAATTATAATAATATGTGCATTAATTACTTTACCTGCAAATTTATAATGCAGTGCCTCACCATTAACCCTTTCTTCTAAGTTTCTGAATTGTACAGCTCTAACTCCCCCCACACAATTCCTTTTATGGCGGTAGCTACATCCATTGTTGTTTTAGTAAAATGCACAAATGAATAGGGATTATCTGATGGAGCATGCCTAGAAGTGGTGAACTCAGGAGAAATACAATGCCTGTGTCTAAACACTGATAAGAGGGGTGGAGCACAGTGTCCAGACACCATGCAATTTAGCACATATGAAAATATATCTCTGGGGGACAAAATATGCTGCCTGAGACACACCCCCGGGGGGAGATGTGCGTAGGCGACGTCATCACGCAACGTGAGACGCGTCCCTGGAGAGTATGCGGTGACGAATAGCGGTATACGAGACCGCATCAACCGCTTAAGCCCAGGAAGCCACCATAGCCGTGAGAGGGCAGATTGGAGCGACTAAGTCACCGAGTCGCCTGTGACGGTCCAGCACTTTGGAGAGTACAGACGCGAGAGAGCGGGTAACCGCTATTGTTGCAGCCTCACATAGTGAAGGGTCTAGGGCCAAGCAAAGCTCCGACCAAGGGAGCAGAGGCCAGGTGTTTGGAGTTGGAGTGGGCACTGCTGACCTGTCTCTTTGGAAGAGACCAACACCCCCGGAATTGGATTGTGAACATCATACCAAGCAGAAAAGTGGAGAGAGGTAGGAGGCTATACAAGCCAGTTAAAAATTATATGTTTGCTAAAGTAGAAAAATGCAAGCAGGATAAATATACATGTAGCATTGTGACTAGTCCTCTCTCCACAACCATTCTTCTGTGGTAAAATCGATATAATAGGACTTAACTTATTAAGTATATTTTACACATCATATGCCTATCCTTTTTTACGTGGATTTTGAACTGAAAGAGCATAGACTTGGCATAGTTGTGTAAGGAATAAATTGGGCATATTGAGGGTAAAGTTACCTCTTATGGAAGGCATGTGAGACCTTGGTGGATCCTCCCTTAAATAAAAGATTGTTTGTAGCTGAAATACCTGGAGCTATACATCCTACTAGTGTATGGCAGTAAGAACTTTTTGTTTCGAATATAGGGTCTGTATTTATGTTTGGGGTTTAAAGCTAACGCTATCAAGACAAAAATAATATTTTTCCTTGGGATATACATCTCCCCTTTGATTGATTATTACTTTATAAAACACGAAAGGTGTTTGGTGAAATTGCTTGACACAGAAAAAGCAAAGAAATCTATTTTTAAGAAAGAAAGAAAAAAAAAAAAAAAGGAGAAAAAGGGAAAAGAAAAGAGGAAAGAAAGCAAAAATAAAGATTAAAGTTTGCTTTACTTACTGTCTACAAGAGCTAAAAAAGAGCTAATTTAGAGGATGCCTGAAAACCAGCAAGGCTGGCTTATTATTGTATAAAGGCGGATTTAAAAACCCCAAAGTATCTTATTCTAGTATAAATTCTCTTTGCTGTTTTCTACTGCGGTACTGCTTAAAGTTAAATTCCTAATACCGCTTAATGGATAAGTACCTCTCACATCCGAAAATGTCTCCAAAGTTAAAAACCATGGATAAGAAGAGCAATAAGCCTGCAAGTTCTCCCAATAAATCTGTTATGGAAGATAAGACATCTGAAGCTTCTGATGCTATGGCAATTGCCACTCAAGTTTCAGCACTAATTATACCAAAAATTGAGGAACTTCATACACGGCTTGATATAATTATGGGCGAACTCAGAACGCAAAAAGATAGAATTAACCAGCTGGAGCAAAGACTTTCAGACAGTGAGGATGTTCAAAATATAATGAGTGCTAAGCTAGAAGATATGTTAACGCAAAATAAAGTTCTGGCAAATAAGATAGAAGATATTGAAAATAGAGCGAGGCAAAACAATTTACGTATAATTGGGCTTCCCGAATCAGTTAAACCTCAGGAGTTAAAGAAATTTGAGGAAGAAACCTTGCCACATCTTCTGGCTATCCAGCAAGAGCATTCCTTGTTTACAATTGAAAGAACACACAGACTAGGCAGTGAACAACAGGAGACGCTTCAAGGCCCAAAGAAACCGCGCCCAGTCATTGCCAAGTTTCTAAAATGCCAAGGAAAGAACGAGATTATCCAAGCATTCAGGAAACAACAAAATCTTCAATTCAATGGTGCAAGGATTTTGATTTTCCAGGACTTTTCAATAGAGACCTCTTCAAAAAGGAGACAATTTTCCCCTATATGTTCCCGCCTAGTGCAGGAAAAGAGGTTTTTTTCTTTACTTTACCCAGCAAAGCTCAGAATAAAGTCTGGTTTAAACTTTTTTGTTTTTGAAACCCCAGAAACAGCACAATCCTTTTTGGATAATGAATCAAAATGATAATTTCTATTTTTGATGAGAGCCTTTGATCTATGTATATTTATGTACTTAGTAATATTTTTTTCTAAAGTGGAGTTTTTTAATGTTATTTTTTTTTCTTGGAGAAGTAAAGAAAGAGAAGAAGAAAATTCTTTCCCATATTTGATTATAAATTTATGTACCTTTTGCACAAGTCAATAATGTTGTTATAGGTGTGATTCCGTGTTTTTTTTTTTTAATGATGATGCTTGCACTTCCCTAATTTTATAATAAGGGGGTCAATGGTAGACACAATATATCTTGGTAAACACTTTTGTTTTACATGCTTCTCCTGGCCTAAAAGGTTTGAGAAATGCTGGGACCGAGAGTTTTTTTTTTTTTTTCTATTTTACACGCATATAAATGTTGATATATATGAGTAGAAATGCACACAGTTCTGTTCCACAATTAGTGAATTTATTATAGGTGTGATTTTGTTTTTGTTTTTTTATTATGGATGCCTCCATTTAGATAGCCTCTAATTTTATAATATTGAGGTTAAATTTTGACACAATGAACGTTGACAGTCACTTCTTGGTTTTATATCTTTTTTTTTCTTCCCTTCGCCGCTGCCTTCGCCCTTCCTCCCCCCCCCCCCCCCCCCCCCCCCCGGTGTCTCCGATTATCCCTTTTAAGCCCATTATTCGGACAAAGTTTAAGTATCTTTATAAAAAGAAGTAGAAGATAAGGTTGTTGTTGTGGAATATTGGCGGAATACACTCTCCTGTAAAAAGGAAGGCTGTGGGGAACCTACTAAGTAAAAAATCTTTGGATATAATATATCTGTAAGAAAAGCATCTTTCTGATGCAGAACATGCAAAATTTAAAGTACAGGGTTTCACTCACTCCTTTTTTTCTTCATTTAAGAAAGCGGCAAGAGGGGTTATGACATTAATTTATAAAAACCTGGACCATGAAATTATCAAAGTAGTAAAAGTTAAGGAGGCCAGATATCTACTGATTAGAATGAAGATTCAAAACCAGATGTACCTAATAGTCAATCTATATGGTCCTAATACTTCAGACGAGGCATTCTGGAATCAATTACTTAATGTATTCTCAAATTCTCAAAGGACAATATAATTGTTACAGGTGACTTTAACATCACCCCTAATTCATATCTTGATAGAACTAGATTGAATGTCAAGAGAAAATTTACACACTCGAAAACTCAGCTTAATTATGAAAAGAAAGTATTCAATCTATTTTTCCAATCACTTAACCTTAGTGACATTTGGAGAAATCTAAATCCTAATTCGCAAGAATTCACATGTCATTCCAAATTCCATAACACTTTAATATTTAATATCAGAATCCTTGGCATCTAAGGTCTCCAAATGTGATATCTTAGAATTCCCTCTATCAGATCACGCTCCTGTTATATTAACACTCCAAATTAAAAAACCTTATACATTAAACTCTTTCTTTTTCCCAACCTATCTGATAAATTCTGTCAAATTTAAGTCCTTTTTGATCAATGCATGGGAAGAATGGCCACTGTAGAGATAATGTCCCTATTTTTTGGGAAACTGCCAAAGTATGCCAAAGTATATTTAAAGGCGGAGATAATTTCTTACATGGCTAGATTACAAAAGAAACAGGCATTTAGATCGCAAGAGCTAACAAATAAACTTAAAGAAGCTTATACTCTCTATATAAATACTCCCTCTAAAATAAATAAAGATAAGTATTTTTCTATTAAAAAAGAAAGGGACCATTTCTTGTTGAAAAGGTACGGTAATAAAACCGGCAAGCTTTTGGCTTCCATCTTTAAAACACAAACTCAAAGGAAACCAATTCTAGCCATTAAAAAGGATAATATTACTATCTCAGATCAGGACCAAATAGCTCTAATATTTCATAAATTCTACACTGACCTCTACGCCTCACAAAATCCTCGACTAGAGGATATTGACCGGTTTTTAGCCTCCTTAGTCTTACCATCAGTATCAAGCTTAGATTTGGAGGCTATGGATAGGCCCATTAGCGAGCAGGAAATAGTAAATGTCATTAGATCCCTATCCAAAGGAAAAACACCTGGCCCAGATAACTTGCCCGTGGAGTTTTATCTTTTGTTGTTGAAAGAGATCACACCGGTCTTAAAGGATCTTTACAAAGGTTACTTTGAGGACAGTATCAAGGTCTCCGACGATTTCAAAAGGGCTAATATTGTCCTAATTCCTAAACCCAATAAAGACAGCTCAGATGTAACAGCCTATAGGCCGATCTCTCTGCTCAATCTTGATTATAAGATTCTGATGAAGATTGTAACTGAAAGAGCGAAACCAATCATGCCTAAGATTGTACACAAGGATCAAGTAGGCTTTGTGAGTGGCAGATCATCTGAAAAAAAATATAAGGAAAATCCTTCATGCAATCTCCTTGTATGATGGAGATAACTCCGCTCTGCCGGAGCCCTTCCTGTTATATTTGGATGCAGAGAAGGCCTTCGACAGAGTGGAATGGCCATTTATGTTTAGAGACATAAAAAGGTTTGGGTTTGGTGAAAACTTTATTAACTTTATTAGAAACATATTTTCAGATGCTAAGGCACCGATTCGAATCAATGATGATATTACTCAACCATTTACACTCTCGAGAGGTACACGCCAGGGGTGTCCCCTTTCTCCTTTACTTTTTTATTTAGTTTTAGAGCCATTGGTGGTTAAATTGAGAGAAATTCTGATAGGAATCAATATAGGCAAGGTATCGCTAAAAGTATCTCTATTTGCTGATGATTTACTTCTTTTTGTTAATAACCCTAAAGATACTATTAACCCGGTATTAAAAGTTTTAAACAACTATGGCAACGTGTCTGGTTATAAAACCAATTTTGCAAAATCAAAAGTAATTTGGTTGAATAGAAGGAACAAAACCCAATCCTATGATTTTATTGAATCTAATACTTTAGAATATCTAGGCTTGTAACTTTAAAAAAAAAATTATTATTATTTTTTCCCTTCTTTTTTTTTTTCCCTTCGTTCCTTTCTTCTCCTAAACTGACTTTAGAAAATATGATGCTCCACTTGATATTGACATTACCTGTCTGTTTAAATCAAGAATACATTTGGGTATCCTAATTTTGTTTGTATTGTTGAATTTACCGTCAAATAAAGTTTATAAAAAAAAAAAGAAAATATATCTCTACTTTGCACTCCTGTTTGCTCAAAAGCTGTGTGTAATAATGCAACCATATAGCTGCTGACATTAGTTCTGGTGCCTTGTTGTTGGAGTTGATTGAATTTCTGTATAAACTCGTTCTGCCATGTCAGTAATCATGTAAGTTCTGCTGAAGGGGCAGTCCAGAAGTATTTATTTGTGTCCAGTTTCTGACCATGATGGAACTCTCCAGGATCTGTTAGAATTGCTCTTTTTTATATTTATCAGTGTAGATAATATAATCCATATCTCATAAGATGTTTAGTCTCACACAAGATAAACTAGCTTCTGCAGTGAAAGGAAGATTTATTGTTTCTGAAAAGCTGTGGAAAACATACAAGGACACAATCCTATTAGTTATATTGCCCCATGTGTTGTGTAATTTAAAAACAAACAAAAAAAAACTACAATGCCATCAATAACCCCCAATTAAGGTGCCCACCTGAACTATAAGCATGAATGGTTTCAGTTACAGAAAGAAAGACACAGGGCAGGTAATTGGATATAAGAGCATTATGATCATATTTTAATAACATAAGTTAAAATAAATTAACTATGCAACTACAAGTAGGTTGGATGTGGAAACCAGCTTCCCATCCCAAAATAGACCAGGTCTAGTGTAGCTCCATCCACATCCAATTCAAACATCCACATGCCCTTGTAGATCTCCATTCAACAACACAGGACTATGGGAGGAATCTCACTGATGATATCCCATGGCAGCAGCAACCGTGACCCATTTCCTGACCATTACTATATCACAAACACTGCCCCCTTAAACATAAGACCTTGATTCAGTGAATGCCAAGCCTACAACTGCTCTAGTTGAACAGCTGTTGAATACTGGGGTGGAGTCCAAAAAATGTAACTTATTACATACCTGTTAATGAGGCCCCAGCCACAGGAGCTGTTTCATACCAACCACTTGAACATTATAACCCTGCACCAGCAAAGATAAAAGATAAATAACAATGGAGGGTTTTGCAGGGGGGGGGGCAGAAGAAATGTGTCAGAAGGCGGCTTTACTCTTTGTCTAAAGTATCGCTTTCATTCTGGATATGTTTATACAAAGGGGGAAGTTTACAATCACTTTAATCTTTAAAAGCCCAGCTATCATTATACATCATCCTTACTACTATTAAACATTAAAGGGACAGTCAAGTCCAAAAAAACTTTTATGATTTAAATAGGGAATGTAATTTTAAACAACTTTCCAATTTACTTTTATCACCAATTTTGCTTTGTTCTCCTGGTATTCTTAGTTGAAAGCTAAACCTAGGAGGTTCATATGCTAATTTCTTAAACCTTGAAGACTGCCTCTAATCTGAATGCATTTTGACCACTAGAGGGCATTAGTTCATGTGTTTCATATAGATAACATTGAGCTCATTCACATGAAGTTACCCTGGAGTGAGCACTGATTGGCTAAAATGCAAGTCTGTCAAAAGAACTGAAATAAGGGGGCAGTTTGCAGAAGCATAGATACAAGGTAATCACAGAGGTAAAAAGTGTATTTATTTAAAAGTGTTGTTTACGCAAATCTGGGGAATGGGTAATAAAGGGATTATCTTTCTTTTTAAAAAACTAAAATTCTGGTGTTGACTGCCCCTTTAATTGGTTTCAGTCTCTATGAGGTCCTTATTTTTTATCCCAAACAGAAGCAATAAAAGAGTGTTTATTAGATGGGGAGAATTCATGCACACTTCAAATAAAACTAGACATTATACTGACTTCTATTTCAAGACTGTAAAATCTTTTACATATTTTTATTATTATTATTTTCCAGTGCTTAATAAATACATTTTTTTCTTGTGAAAGCTCCCATGGCTTGATCCTTTCCACCAATTGCACTGTTCACATTTTTCGTTCAGAGGGTGACATATGAATAACTTGATTTGCAAAATATATTTCTTAGAGATTTTAATCAAAAATGTTTGTTTGTTTAAACATTTTAAAGTAAAAAATGTTTAAATGTTTACTTGTTGCTCTTGCATATGCATGGTAAAAAAGGAAATACGGGGGTCGATCCGATATAAAGCGTCGCCCGCAAAAGCCGGCGACGCCAATAATTGCGCGGATTTGGTATCCTATATACGGCGTAAGCTAGAAGTTACGCGCGTATATTTCTGCCGTCGCCCGCAGTTTTTTGGGCCATAGGCAGGTATACCAAACCCGCGCAGTTTGGTATCCAATATGCAGCGTAAGGACTTACGTGGCGAAAATGGAGAAAACTTACTCCATTTTCACCTCGCCACAAAAAGCAGCCGTAAGAAGCCTTACGCTGACTATTGGAGCCCCGTAACTTCCTAAACTGGCTGCTAAAATAAACCTAACACCTAACGCATGCGCAATGTCTATCTCCCTGTCAACCGCGATCTGCTAAATAAAACCTAACACCTAACGCATGCGCAATGTCTATCTCCCTGTCAACCGCGATCCCCCCCCCCCCCCCCGAAATCCCTAATAAAGTTATTACCCCCTAAAACGCCGCTCCCGGACCCCGCCGCCATCTACATAAACTAACTCCCTACTGTGAGCCCCTAAAACCGCCGCCATCTACCTTATCTATCCCGTAATCTGACCCCTTACACCGCCGCCACCTATATAAAAATGATTAACCCCTAATTTAATCTACCTACCCCGCCGCCAGCTATGTTATCTATATTAACCCTAAGTATATTATAGTTAATATAGTTATTACATTATATATATTAACTATATTAACCCTAATTATATTAGGGTTAATATAGTTAATATAGTTACTATAGTATTTATATTAACTATATTAACTCTATCTAACACTAACTAAATTTATATTAAATTAATCTAATTCATTTATAAACTAAAATATTCCTATTTAAATCTAAATACTTACCTATAAAATAAACCCTAAGATAGCTACAATATAATTAATAATTACATTATAGCTATGTTAGGGTTAATATTTATTTTACAGGTAAATAGTTAATTATTTTAACTAGGTATAATAGATATTAAATAGTTATTAACTATTTAATATCTACCTAGTTAAAATAATTACCCAATTACCTGTAAAATAAATCCTAACCTAAGTTACAAATACACCTACACTATCAATAAATTTAATAAACTACTAACATCTATCTAAAAATACAATTAAATTAACTAAACTAAATTACAAAAAAAAACAAACACTAAATTACAAAAAATAAAAAAAAGATTACAAGATATTTAAGCTAATTACACCTATTCTAAGCCCCCTAATAAAATAATAAACCCCCAAAATAAAAAAAATTCCCTGCCCTATTCTAAATTCAACAAATTTCAAAGCTCTTTACCTTACCAGCCCTTAAAAGGGCCTTTTGTGGGGCATGCCCCAAAGAATTCAGCTCTTTTGCATACAAGAAATACAATACCCCCCCCCCCCATTACAACCCACCACCCACATACCCCTATTCTAAACCCACCCAAACCCCCCTTAAAAAATCCTAACACTACCCCCCTGAAGATCTCCCTACCTTGTCTTCACCACACCGGGCCGAACTCCTGATCCGATCCGGGCGATGTCTTCCTCCAAGCGGCAAAGAAGAATTCTTCCTCCGGCGATGTCTTCCTCCAAGCGGCAAAGAAGAATTCTTCCTCCGGCGACGTCTTCCTCCAAGCGGCAGCAAAGTCTTCATTCTTCCGGCGGCATCTTCAATCTTCTTTCTTCGCTCCGCCGCCGCGGAGCATCCATCCCGGCCGACTGCTGACTTGGAATGAGGTACCTTTAAATGACGTCATCCAAGATGGCGTCCGCCGAATTCCGATTGGCTGATAGGATTCTATCAGCCAATCGGAATTAAGTTAAAAAAATCTGATTGGCTGATTGAATCAGCCAATCAGATTCAAGTTCAATCCGATTGGCTGATCCAATCAGCCAATCAGATTGAGCTCGCATTCTATTGGCTGATCGGAACAGCCAATAGAATGCGAGCTCAATCTGATTGGCTGATTGGATCAGCCAATCGGATTGAACTTGAATCTGATTGGCTGATTCAATCAGCCAATCAGATTTTTTTAACTTAATTCCGATTGGCTGATAGAATCCTATCAGCCAATCTGAATTCGGCGGACGCCATCTTGGATGACGTCATTTAAAGGTACCTCATTCCAAGTTCAGCAGTCGGCCGGGATGGATGCTCCGCGGCGGCGGAGCGAAGAAAGAAGATTGAAGATGCCGCCGGAAGAATGAAGACTTTGCTGCCGCTTGGAGGAAGACGTCGCCGGAGGAAGAATTCTTCTTTGCCGCTTGGAGGAAGACATCGCCCGGATCGGATCAGGAGTTCGGCCCGGTGTGGTGAAGACAAGGTAGGGAGATCTTCAGGGGGGTAGTGTTAGGCTTTTTTAAGGGGGGTTTGGGTGGGTTTAGAATAGGGGTATGTGGGTGGTGGGTTGTAATGGGGGGGGGGGGGTATTGTATTTCTTGTATGCAAAAGAGCTGAATTCTTTGGGGCATGCCCCACAAAAGGCCCTTTTAAGGGCTGGTAAGGTAAAGAGCTTTGAAATTTGTTGAATTTAGAATAGGGCAGGGAATTTTTTTTATTTTGGGGGTTTATTATTTTATTAGGGGGCTTAGAATAGGTGTAATTAGCTTAAATATCTTGTAATCTTTTTTTTATTTTTTGTAATTTAGTGTTTTTTTTTTTTTGTAATTTAGTTTAGTTAATTTAATTGTATTTTTAGATAGATGTTAGTAGTTTATTAAATTTATTGATAGTGTAGGTGTATTTGTAACTTAGGTTAGGATTTATTTTACAGGTAATTGGGTAATTATTTTAACTAGGTAGATATTAAATAGTTAATAACTATTTAATATCTATTATACCTAGTTAAAATGATTAACTATTTACCTGTAAAATAAATATTAACCCTAACATAGCTACAATGTAATTATTAATTATATTGTAGCTATCTTATGGTTTATTTTATAGGTAAGTATTTAGATTTAAATAGGAATATTTTAGTTTATAAATGAATTAGATTAATTTAATATAAATTTAGTTAGGGTTAGATAGAGTTAATATAGTTAATATAAATACTATAGTAACTATATTAACTATATTAACCCTAATATAATTAGGGTTAATATAGTTAATATATATAATGTAATACCTATATTAACTATAATATACTTAGGGTTAATATAGATAATATAGCTGGCGGCGGGGTAGGTAGATTAAATTAGGGGTTAATCATTTTAATAGAGATGGCGGCGGTGTAAGGGGCTTAGATTAGGGGTTAATAATTTTAATATAGATGGCGGCGGTGTTAGGGGCTCACTTTAGGGGGTTATAGATATAATATAGCTGGCGGCGGGGTACGGGAGCGGCGGTTTAGGGGTTAATAACTTTATTAGGTTGCGGCGGGGTAAAGGAGCGGCGGTTTAGGGGTTAATAGCATTTTTATTGTTAGGCTAGTGAGGGGGGATAGCGGATAGAGGGTTAGACAGTGCGGGCTATGTTAGGGAGGCATGTTAGACAGTGCGGGCTATGTTAGGGAGGCGTGTTAGACAGTGCGGGCTATGTTAGGGAGGCGTGTTAGACAGTGCGGGCTATGTTAGGGAGGCGTGTTAGACAGTGCGGGTGTTTTAGACTTTAGTCAGGTTTTATAGGCGCCGGCAGATTCTAACGTGGCGCAAGTCACTGGCGACGCCAGAAATTTGTACTTACGCAGATTTCTGGACATCGCTGGTTTGTGAGACTTACGGCACGTTAGCATCTGACGGCGAACTATATGAGATAGCTCGAGTTGCGAGCTGAAACTGCGGGCGACGCCGGTTCCCTCGCTTGCGCCGCAAACTGCGATCGATATCGGATCGCGCCCACAGTGTCCATTTAAAGGGACAGTCAAGTCCAAAAAAATCTTTCATGATTCAAATAGGGCATGTAATTTTAAACAACTTTCCAATTTACTTTTATCACCAATTTTGCTTTGTTCTCTTGGTATTCATAGTTGAAAGCTAAACCTAGGAGGTTCATATGCTAATTTCTTAGACCTTGAAGGCTGCCTCTAATCTGAATGCATTTTGACCACTAGAGGGTATTAGTTCATGTGTTTCATATAGATAAAATTGAGCTCATGCACGTGAATTTACAGAGGAGTGAGCACTGATTGGCTAAAATGCAAGTCTGTCAAAAGAACTGAAATAAGGGGGCCATTTGTAGAGGCTTAGATACAAGGTAATTACAGAGGTAAAACATGTATTATTATAACTGTGTTGGTTATGCAAAACTGGGGAATGGGTAATTAAGGGATTATCTATCTGTTAAAACAACAAAAATTCAGGTGTTGACTTTCCCTTTAAGTAAGTCTATTCAAACTTAGATTCAAAATTAGTTTCTGATATTTTAATATATATATATATATATATTTAAATACAAAACAGACATACAATAGTTTATAATTATAGAGTTTTACAGGAGTCATTACTATTTTTTATCAAAATAATTAATAAAAGGAAGCTTGCATTCACTAAAGTTAAATAATTAGGATAACTAAGTTTGGAGACACAGCGATGGTTAATAATTAGCAGACAGGTATTTTTTCATTAAGGAGTATTAGTAATACATTAATAGGGTTATCAGTACTCGTTTCAAAGGGGTGATTAGTTGTCACAGCAATGACAAATGTTTACCATACTCTTCATGCTGAACTAGGGGACTGAACTAAAGCCCACTTTTCATCCATATGTATAAATGCTTATGTATTTCATGGGCAGCATTTCAAAGGAGATGTGTACCTTATTGTATCCAAACCGTATAGCACAACAGTAATTCTATGAAGAGTTAATGTTTATTGATAAGGAAGGTTCTGTTTCATTGGGATAACACAGGTCCTAGCTGTGTGCAGGTGCAGAGCAGGTAACTGATAGCCGACTACTCCAATTTCTAGACAGCATTCCTCAAACAGAGAAGATACAGACAAGGGGACAAGAAGGGGTTATGTTTTGTTTTAATTTCGACCAGTAATTCTGTTGCATCTTAAAGGACCAGTAAACACAGCAGATTTGCATAATCAAAGACAATACAATAGCATTTACTCTGAATTTCAAATGAGTAGTAGATTCTTTTATAACACATTTCAAAGTTATGTATATTTCCACTCCCCCTGTAACATGTGATAGCAATCAGCCAATCACAAATGCATATACGTATAGTCTGTGAGTTCTTGCACATGCTCAGTAGGAGCTGGTGACTCAAAAAGTGTAAATATAAAAGACTGTGCACATTTTTTTTAATGGAAGTAAATTGGAAAAATGGTTAAAATGACATGCTGTATCTGAATCATGAAAATTTAATAAAACCTGAGTGTCCCTTTAAAGAAGCACAAATAGTTACGTTTTGGTAACAATTTACCCCTAATATTAAAATGTTTACCTATGCAATGCTTAAAATAATAATAATAATAATAATAATAATAATAATAATAATAATAATAATAATAATAATAATAAAATCAGTACTATTTACTAGTTTCAGTTTGTAAACTAGTAAATAGTATGGCAGCAGCAACCGTGACCCATTTCCTGACCATTACTATATCACAAACACTGCCCCCTTAAACATAAGACCTTGATTCAGTGAATGCCAAGCCTACAACTGCTCTAGTTGAACAGCTGTTGAATACTGGGGTGGAGTCCAAAAAATGTAACTTATTACATACCTGTTAATGAGGCCCCAGCCACAGGAGCTGTTTCATACCAACCACTTGAACATTATAACCCTGCACCAGCAAAGATAAAAGATAAATAACAATGGAGGGTTTTGCAGGGGGGGGGGGGGGCAGAAGAAATGTGTCAGAAGGCGGCTTTACTCTTTGTCTAAAGTTTCGCTTTCATTCTGGATATGTTTATACAAAGGGGGAAGTTTACAATCACTTTAATCTTTAAAAGCCCAGCTATCATTATACATCATCCTTACTACTATTAAACATTAAAGGGACAGTCAAGTCCAAAAAAACTTTTATGATTTAAATAGGGAATGTAATTTTAAACAACTTTCCAATTTACTTTTATCACCAATTTTGCTTTGTTCTCCTGGTATTCTTAGTTGAAAGCTAAACCTAGGAGGTTCATATGCTAATTTCTTAAACCTTGAAGAATGCCTCTAATCTGAATGCATTTTGACCACTAGAGGGCATCAGTTCATGTGTTTCATATAGATAACATTGAGCTCATGCACGTGAAGTTACCCTGGAGTGAGCACTGATTGGCTAAAATGCAAGTCTGTCAAAAGAACTGAAATAAGGGGGCAGTTTGCAGAAGCATAGATACAAGGTAATCACAGAGGTAAAAAGTGTATTTATTTAAAAGTGTTGTTTACGCAAATCTGGGGAATGGGTAATAAAGGGATTATCTTTCTTTTTAAAAAACTAAAATTCTGGTGTTGACTGCCCCTTTAATTGGTTTCAGTCTCTATGAGGTCCTTATTTTTTATCCCAAACAGAAGCAATAAAAGAGTGTTTATTAGATGGGGAGAATTCATGCACACTTCAAATAAAACTAGACATTATACTGACTTCTATTTCAAGACTGTAAAATCTTTTACATATTTTTATTATTATTATTTTCCAGTGCTTAATAAATACATTTTTTTCTTGTGAAAGCTCCCATGGCTTGATCCTTTCCACCAATTGCACTGTTCACATTTTTCGTTCAGAGGGTGACATATGAATAACTTGATTTGCAAAATATATTTCTTAGAGATTTTAATCAAAAATGTTTGTTTGTTTAAACATTTTAAAGTAAAAAATGTTTAAATGTTTACTTGTTGCTCTTGCATATGCATGGTAAAAAAGGAAATACAGTGTCCATTTAAAGGGAGAGTCAAGTCCAAAAAAATCTTTCATGATTCAAATAGGGCATGTAATTTTAAACAACTTTCCAATTTACTTTTATCACCAATTTTGCTTTGTTCTCTTGGTATTCATAGTTGAAAGCTAAACCTAGGAGGTTCATATGCTAATTTCTTAGACCTTGAAGGCTGCCTCTAATCTGAATGCATTTTGACCACTAGAGGGTATTAGTTCATGTGTTTCATATAGATAAAATTGAGCTCATGCACGTGAATTTACAGAGGAGTGAGCACTGATTGGCTAAAATGCAAGTCTGTCAAAAGAACTGAAATAAGGGGGCCATTTGTAGAGGCTTAGATACAAGGTAATTACAGAGGTAAAACATGTATTATTATAACTGTGTTGGTTATGCAAAACTGGGGAATGGGTAATTAAGGGATTATCTATCTGTTAAAACAACAAAAATTCAGGTGTTGACTTTCCCTTTAAGTAAGTCTATTCAAACTTAGATTCAAAATTAGTTTCTGATATTTTAATATATATATATATATATTTAAATACAAAACAGACATACAATAGTTTATAATTATAGAGTTTTACAGGAGTCATTACTATTTTTTATCAAAATAATTAATAAAAGGAAGCTTGCAATCACTAAAGTTAAATAATTAGGATAACTAAGTTTGGAGACACAGCGATGGTTAATAATTAGCAGACAGGTATTTTTTCATTAAGGAGTATTAGTAATACATTAATAGGGTTATCAGTACTCGTTTCAAAGGGGTGATTAGTTGTCACAGCAATGACAAATGTTTACCATACTCTTCATGCTGAACTAGGGGACTGAACTAAAGCCCACTTTTCATCCATATGTATAAATGCTTATGTATTTCATGGGCAGCATTTCAAAGGAGATGTGTACCTTATTGTATCCAAACCGTATAGCACAACAGTAATTCTATGAAGAGTTAATGTTTATTGATAAGGAAGGTTCTGTTTCATTGGGATAACACAGGTCCTAGCTGTGTGCAGGTGCAGAGCAGGTAACTGATAGCCGACTACTCCAATTTCTAGACAGCATTCCTCAAACAGAGAAGATACAGACAAGGGGACAAGAAGGGGTTATGTTTTGTTTTAATTTCGACCAGTAATTCTGTTGCATCTTAAAGGACCAGTAAACACAGCAGATTTGCATAATCAAAGACAATACAATAGAATTTACTCTGAATTTCAAATGAGTAGTAGATTCTTTTATAACACATTTCAAAGTTATGTATATTTCCACTCCCCCTGTAACATGTGATAGCAATCAGCCAATCACAAATGCATATACGTATAGTCTGTGAGTTCTTGCACATGCTCAGTAGGAGCTGGTGACTCAAAAAGTGTAAATATAAAAGACTGTGCACATTTTTTTTAATGGAAGTAAATTGGAAAAATGGTTAAAATGACATGCTGTATCTGAATCATGAAAATTTAATAAAACCTGAGTGTCCCTTTAAAGAAGCACAAATAGTTACGTTTTGGTAACAATTTACCCCTAATATTAAAATGTTTACCTATGCAATGCTTAAAATAATAATAATAATAATAATAATAATAATAATAATAATAATAATAAAAATAATAATAATAATAATAATAATAATAATAAAATCAGTACTATTTACTAGTTTCAGTTTGTAATAGAAATATGCTTGAGTTTCTTCCAGTTTGCTAAGCATTATTTTTTTTTTTTGTTTTAAAGAATCCACTTATTTCACAAACACTTCCTAATTTTTGAAAAAACTTACAAACCTTTTGTTAACATGACAATTGGAGAGCTTATTAAAGCAACTTGACCTTTAGTAGCAAACTGTCCATACATTTTAAAAGCTTTAAACCCTTATCATTCATCTTTCAAAGGAACAAAATCAAAGGAACTGTATAGTTATTACAGTCCATTTGTTAATGCTAATTTAAAAAAACAGAAGATCAGAATTAGATGGTAGACATGATCCAAAAGACCCTATGGGCTATGATTATGGCTTTCAATCAGTGTATTGTCTTTCATACCATGTAAGCCAATTGTGGTTTTGAAGCTAAATTTGAATAACATTTCATTTAACAGCTTCAGACTAATCTTATGTTCGTTGCTTAATTAATGTGAGTCAGAGATCAATAACTCAGTGTTCTAATGTGCATTTTACTGCACTGTTGTTTACACACAACTAAATATTTTTCTGCAGTTCTATTCAAACAACAGTGGAAAATATAAAATGCTTCTATTATTGCCCTTTTATGTTGCATTCATTCTCAGAATAGCATTGCACATATTTAAATTATGGAATACCTGCATCTGTTTCCCAAGTTTTCTGTTAAAAGTTTCTTCTGTGAATCAGCCACCGTTTCTTTTTAAGGAGCCAGATTTGCCACTCTTTGGCCATTAGTTGGATATCCTATCTGCAGAACTAACAACTTCCCAGATATTGTGGTGATGACCATACCACTGCTTCTTCTTCAAGAAAAATGTCTCCTCCCACGACTATGGCTAACCCCGCCTACAGCTCACCCTGACGCTGCGCCAGCACTCCTCAGTCCCATCCCTTATGTAGCTCCGCCCACAAAACCCTGATGGTCACACCCAGAAGCCCCCTGACGTTCAGTCCTAGGACATGTTGGAGGTATGCAATAACACACTGGGGTATATTCTAAATAAATGTGTATCAATTTTTTGTACACAATTCACCATTATGTGTATTTCTTAGAGATAAATCATTTTGAAAGCTTCCGTAAAGGATTAGAATATATCTCACTATTACAGACAAGCTTCTTGGCAACTTATGAGCAATGCAGCTGAATGCATGCACTGAAACTGATCAGATAAATATAAATACATCTTGAAAATAAATGATAACTTGTACAAATTAATGAGATGTGGTGAATGAAGACAATAGGGAATCTAGCAGTTGGAAAATAAATGTATCATTTAGTTACTGTTTTCGTTTCTCTACACCAATGCAATTATACATTTATATATTACATATATATTTTCCTATGCATAAGAAATATTTCTACCTTAGTGTTACAATTAGCTTTTTATATTTTTGCTGGCAATTCATATCTACTCTATACTTTTACATTAAATAGGTTGTTTTTTTCTTCATAAATATTTTATATTATAGTGCATCAATTAAGATGATTAAAGGGATGGAAACCCAACATTTTCCCTTCATGATTCAGATAGAGTATGTGATTTTAAACAACTTTCCATTTTACTTCTATTATCAAATTTGCTTCATTCTCTTTGTATCATTTGTTGAAGGAGCAGACATACACTTGTGGGAGGTAGTTGAACACATCAGGTTAGCCAATGACAAGAGACATATATGTGCAGCTACTAATTAGCAGCTACTGTATCTCCCTGCAGTGCATTGGTGCTAATGAGCCTACTTAAGTATGTTTTTCAATAAAGAAAAACAACAGAATGAAGCAAATTAGATAACAGAAGGATATTGGATAGCTGTTTAACAATGCATATTCTACAGACCACAGCACAATCTCCAGGATTTGACAGTAACAATACTGAAAAGGAACTTCAGATTCCAATTTGAAAGAAGGATTTAGGAATACAAATTCATTGGCCTGTTTGACTCTTTCAATTTAGTGTGGAACCTGACCCATGGCTTTATGAATCCATATGTTTCCTAAGAACATGGCAAATCTATTAAGTTTCTAATATCTAAATAATTCTGAGTAAATGTTTTATCATAAAGATGTCTGTTATAATACACCCTCCCCCTACACAGTGGAGACAGGCAGTCTCTTCACACTTAAGATACAACATGATCCTGTTTGTGTGTTTACCACTGTGTTTTGCATATCTAAGTAATCATGTCCAAGATTCACAAACACTTCACACATCCCTGTGAAACATTTCCCAAAGCACTGGCCTCACAGCTACATCCCAGCAAGTGTTCATACTTTATATTTGTCCCTTACCCTGTAAACTGTATATAAATATGACTGAGCTTCATTTGTTAATAAGAATGCTTTATGAAAGGACCTTAGTGACCCTAAAGTTTGCAATTGTATCCACTGTTAGTTAGCTATTAAATGTATCACTTGTACACTGCTTTTGTTATTTTCTTACAAAATGATTTTTTATTATCTTAATTATGAAAGTTTAATTTTGCCCTAACTGTCCCTGTAAGCTCTTTTTAACAAAATGATACTGCAATATTCTAAATGATTAAGAATCAATATGAACATTATAACTGTTAATTTTAACTTTAATTAACATTTCTGCATTTTACATTACTCCTGAAGAAAATCCATATTGCCTGTACTTAAGTTATTTTCTATCTCCAAGCAGTTATTGTACAGTTCAGCAAGGTTCACAGGAATGTAGTAAGCATCAAATATAATTTATAATCTTGCTCTTGTTTTAGGCTGATAATGATTTATGGATGTTGACTAGTATTGACAGTGAATTTATCCAGTGATCACAATCTGAAAATGCTTCTTCTGATAATACCCTTAAGAAAAAAAAATGTTACCAACCAAAAACAACACAAAATCGCCTTTTGGCTTATTAATCTTTTATCGTCTTGATATCATAATTAAAGAATAAAATGGTGATATTATGGGTTTATAGATTAGATAACAGTTTGAAGGGCATGTATGTTAATCTCTTGTTTTTTATCATGCTAGTAGGTAGAAAGGGTGCAATTAACCTGTTGTGCTTTGAAATCATAGAGATAGGTGTATGTCTCTCTAAGGAATTTGGACAGGGGCACTAAGGGTATTGTAGGTATGTTTGTTTGTAGGGTTATTGATATTGCTAACCTTGATCATTATTTTTTAACTTTGGGCAGGTCGCATTTGTTACTGATTAGTAACATTGCTTTGTATAATCATCTAATATGGAGGAGCTAATGACTAGCACACACATTTTTCACAAAACTGCTAATGACAAGGGAAAAAAAAGTGCTTCCAATAAACCATCAAAATACTGGATTGTGATTGTGTCGAGATTGAAAACAGGTCCCACCTGCAGCAGAAAATTGTTGCTGTGTAATTTAGTCTCTGATTAAGCACCACTAGGGGTTGCAAAATGCATGGGTTGCACTCACCCCCATATTTAGTTAAAGGGACATGAAACACAATTTTTTTCTTTCATAATTCAGATAGAGAATACAATTTTAATCAACTTTCCAATTTACTTCTATTATCTAATTTGCTTCATTCTTTTGTTATCCTTTGTTGAAAAAGCAGTAATGCATTACTGGAAGCTAGTTAACACATTGAAGGAGCCAATAAGATGAGGCATATATGTGCAGCCACCAATTAGCAGCTCCTGAGCCTACCTAAGTATCCTATTCAACAAATGATACCAAAAGAACAAAGCAAATTTCATAATTTAAAGTTAAAGCTTTTTTAAATGGTTATGCCATCCCTTATTGTTTAAATTGACTTATTTGATTTCTTTTGGGAGATGCAAACTTATATCCATTTTTTGTGTATTATAAAAAGAATCATGCAGTGCTGTTGTACAATAAGTATCAAAATGCTGTAACATTTCATCAACAATTCATCAACATTAATATTTATTTGAATAAATCCACTTTTACAAATAATACAAAACATATATTATTCTTTCATCATTAAACACTACTAGATAATAAAATTAAATTATTTAACTGTTTTTTTAAATGTACTTATACATTGATATTTACAGGCACAGTGATTTGTCCCAATAATGAGTTGCAATTTATATTTTGATGACTAAGATGCAGGGAGGTAAAGTTGCAGGAATGTGGAAAATTACTTTTTTTTAAGAATTTGTGAACATTTTCTTCTTTTATCAAGGGTAGAACAAAATTAAATCTCTAAAGCTGTAAAATTTATAAAAAAATATAACTGGAAATGTAGTATAACAATAATATAAACATTTCTGTTTCACCAGCTTCGTTAAAGGATATTATATAATGTACTAGAGAATTTTATTAATGCATTGTTGCTTGCATACATGGGTTAAAAATATAGTTAAAGTGAGTTACAGTGTGGCAATCTACTACTGGGACCTAGCTGATCTGGTGAACCAATAACAAGAGGCATATGTGAGTAGCTACCAATCATCAGTCAGCTGCCAGTTGTACACTGCAATTCCTGAGCCTACCTTGGTATGCTTTTCAACCACTACTAATAAACACCAAGATTACAAATTTTGCGCTATATCCTGTGTGTGTAAATAACGCAAAAAAAAAAAAAAAAGCTTTATCGCACTTTCCATAGCACTGCCATTACAAGTTACTGAAAAACATTCTCTTGTTGTGCGGTATGGTGCGATAAGCTGCCTGACTTTACATGCTCGTGCACGCTTTCCCCCATAGATATAAAAAAAACTAACACCTACAATCACGGAATGGTGATCTCCGTAACGCAACCCTATTGATGTCTATGGGGAAAAGAAGGTTATGTTAAAACCTAACACCCTCACATAAACCCCTAGTCGAGACACCCCTAATCCGCTGCTCCCCACCATCGCTGACACTAAATAAAATGATTAACCCCTAATCCGACATCGCCAACACAAAATAAAATGATTAACCCCTAAATCGCCACATTGTTACTAATAAAATAAACCTATTTACCCCTAAACCACCGGCCCCCCACATCGCTACTAATAAAATAAACCTATTAACCCCTAAACCGCTGGTCCCCCTCATCGCAACACACTAAATTAAACTATTTACCCCTAAGCCTAACACCCCCTAATTTTAAATTAAATTTACAATATAACTAACTTTAAATAAATAGACTTACCTGTGAAATAAAAAAGTTTAAACTATAAAGTAACCTAACATTACTATTTTAAAACAATAAAATTAATGAAAAATAAAAAAAACTAAAATTACAAATTAAAAAAAATCCTAACACTACAAAAAAATTTAAAAAATTACATTACAAAAAATAAAAACTCTAAGATTAAAAAAAATAATATATGAAATTATCCAAAATAATAACAATTAAACCTAATCTAATACCACTATAAAAACAAAAAAGCCCCCCCAAATAAAAACACCACCTAATCTAGCAATAAACTACCAATAGTCCTTAAAAGGGCCTTATGTAGGGCATAGCCCAGAAAGAAATCAGCTCTTTTACCTTAAAAATCTACAAAGTCCCCCCTAAAAGTAACCCCCCACCCTTTTGTATTGGTATTGCCCTTAAAAGGGCATTTAGCTCTTTTGTGCCCAAAGCCCCAATCTAAAAAAAACCTCACCCCCCAAAAACCTAAAAACCTAACACTAACTTCAGGAAATCTACTCACAGTTCCTGAAGTCCGGACATCCATCTTCATCCAGGCGGCGAGAAGTCTTCATCCAGGCGGCGACATCTTCATCCATTGTGGGGGCATCTCCTATCTTCATCCCGGTTGCGTGGAGTTGTGGAGGCACGGAGCATTGTTGCCGGCAACGCAGACATTCAGCGTAGAGGATCATCTTCATATGATCAAATTTCAGTAGCTCTCATCCTATTGGCTGATTTGAAAATGTCACCCAATAGGAATGCAAGGTACCCCATTTTTAAACCATTACCTTGCATTCAAGCTTCAGTGTATGGCGGTGATTGTATGAAGAGGATCCTCCACGCTGGATGTCCGTGCAGCCAGCAACAATGCTCCCCTCCTCCACAGCTCTGCGTCATATCACGGTATGGATCACAGTGGTATAAACTATAATGCAAGCATTTTAGCCAGACTGTACATCCTGTAATACAATGGTATTTAAATCCTGCACTCAAATAATTACATTTGAGTGCAGGATTTCCATACCGCTGTATTACAGTTTTTGCGGTTCGGTTAAAATTGATCGTTGCATTACAGGCTAAAATGCTTGCTGTATAGCTATACTGCCGCGACTTGTAATACGGGAGACCTGCCATTCCATGTGCAATGGACAATTTTTCAAAGGTATAGCTGTACCGCACCATACCGCAAAACTTGTAATCTTGCTGATTGTGAGTATACTGAATATTCTTTTAAAATTACATGTTCTATCTGAACCATGCAAGTTTCGTTTTAACTTTCAATTCCCTTTAACGTAAATGTTTTTATTTATATATCAGAAATTATTAATTGCATTTTACAGACTAAATGAGGCCTAGAGTACAAAAGGAGCACAAAAATGCAAGTGGTATGTCGTGACAAAACATATTGCTCCTCAATACTGCTTGCAAAATTACACTACCATTACAAGTGCATGGTTTATATTTATGGTTCGAGTGAATAGTATGATGCGCACTACAGCATACAAGTCGGATAGTGTGTGTGTCATTTACCTCAGGAAATAGATTTCTGTGAGGGACCACACTTAAATTAGTAATGTCAGATAATGTGAAGGTGCAAAACTGACCAAGCACACACATTCTGTTCAGGTATTGGAGTTTTTTTGTATTTATTTCTATACCATTTTAAGATGTATTTGAATGTACAACAGCAAACACTAAAATGTAGTAAGAGGTTTTTAAAAGTATTTGACAACAATGAATTGTGTGTGAGCACAAAACTTATCCAGCAACTTGTATATACATTTAAATGAATATGGCCTAGATTTGGAGTTTGGCGGTAGCCGTGAAAACCAGCGTTAGAGGCTCCTAACTCTGGTTTTAGGCTACCGCCGGTATTTGGAGTCAGTCAAAAAAGGGTCTAACGCTCACTTTTCAGCCGCGACTTTTCCATACCGCAGATCCCCTTACGTCAATTGCGTATCCTATCTTTTCAATGGGATCTTTCTAACTCCGGTATTTAGAGTCGTGTCTGAAGTGAGCGTTAGAAATCTAACGACAAAACTCCAGCCGCAGAAAAAAGTCAGTAGTTAAGAGCTTTCTGGGCTAACGCCGGTTCATAAAGCTCTTAACTACTGTGCCCTAAAGTACACTAACACCCATAAACTACCTATGTACCCCTAAACCGAGGCCCCCCCACATCGCTGACACTCGATTAATTTTTTTAACCCCTAATCTGCCGACCGCCACCTACGTTATCCTTATGTATCCCTAATCTGCTGCCCCTAACACCGCCGACCCCTATATTATATTTATTAACCCCTAATCTGCCCCCCACAACGTCACCGCCAGCTACCTACACTTATTAACCCCTAATCTGCCGTCCGCACGCCGCCGCCAGCTACATTATAGCTATGTACCCCTAATCTGCTGCCCTAACATCACCGACCCCTATATTATATTTATTAACCCCTAACCTGCCCCCCACAACGTCGCCGCCACCTACCTACAATAATTAACCGCTAATCTGCCGACCGCAAAGAGCCGCCACCTACATTATAGCTATGTACCCCTAATCTGCTGCCCCTAACACCGCCGACCCCTATATTATATTTATTAACCCCTAATCTGCCCTCCCTAACATCGCCGACACCTAACTTCAATTATTAACCCCTAATCTGCCGACCGAATCTCGCCGCTATTGGCTATTCTATCAGCCAATCGGAATTAAGGTAGGAAAATTCTGATTGGCTGATCAGAACAGCCAATAGAATGCAAGCTCAATCTGATTGGCTGATTGGATCAGCCAATCGGATTGAACTTGATTCTGATTGGCTGATTCCATCAGCCAATCAGAATTTTCCTACCTTAATTCCGATTGGCTGATAGAATCCTATCAGCCAAACGGAATTTGAGGGACGCCATCTTTGCATGCCCCGCAAAGGGCCCTGTTCAGGGCTGGTAAGGTAAAAGAGCTTTGAACTTTTTTAATTTAGAATAGGGTAGGGCATTTTTTATTTTGGGGGGCTTTGTTATTTTATTAGGGGGCTTGGAGTAGGTGTAATTAGTTTAAAATTGTTGTAATATTTTTCTTATGTTTGTAAATATTTTTTTATTTTTTGTAACTTAGTTCTTTTTTATTTTTTGTACTTTAGTTAGTTTATTTCATTGTAGTTATTTGTAGGTATTGTATTTAATTAATTTATTGATAGTGTAGTGTTAGGTTTAATTGTAGATAATTGTAGGTATTTTATTTAATTAATTTATTGATAGTGTAGTGTTAGGTTTAATTGTAACTTAGGTTAGGATTTATTTTACACGTAATTTTGAAATTATTTTAACTATTTTAGCTATTAAATAGTTATTAACTATTTAATAGCTATTGTACCTGGTTAAAATAAATACAAAGTTACATGTAAAATAAATATAAATCCTAAAATAGCTATAATATAATTATAATTTATATTGTAGCTATATTAGGATTTATTTTACAGGTGAGTATTTAGCTTTAAATAGGAATAATTTATTTAATAAGAGTTAATTAATTTCGTTAGATTTAAATTATATTTAACTTAGGGGGGTGTTAGTGTTAGGGTTAGACTTAGCTTTAGGGGTTAATACATTTATTAGAATAGCGGTGAGCTCCAGTCGGCAGATTAGGGGTTAATGTTTGAAGTTAGGTGTCGGCGATGTTAGGGAGGGCAGATTAGGGGTTAATACTATTTATTTTAGGGTTAGTGAGGCGGATTAGGGGTTAATAACTTTATTATAATAGCGGTGCGGTCCGCTCGGCAGATTAGCGGTTAATAAGTGTAGGCAGGTGGAGGCGACGTTGTGGGGGGCAGATTAGGGGTTAATAAATATAATATAGGGGTCGGCAATGTTAGGGCAGCAGATTAGGGGTACATAGGGATAATGTAAGTAGCGGCGGTTTACAGAGCGGCAGATTAGGGGTTAATATTAATATGCAGGGGTCAGCGATAGTGGGGGCGGCAGATTAGGGGTTAATAAGTGTAAGGTTAGGGGTGTTTAGACTCGGGGTACATGTTAGAGTGTTAGGTGCAGACGTAGGAAGTGTTTCCCCATAGCAAACAATGGGGCTGCGTTAGGAGCTGAACGCGGCTTTTTTGCAGGTGTTAGGTTTTTTTTCAGCTCAAACAGCCCCATTGTTTTCTATGGGGGAATCGTGCACGAGCACGTTTTTGAAGCTGGCCGCTTCCGTAAGCAACTCTGGTATCGAGAGTTGCAGTGGCGTTAAATATGCTCTACGCTCCTTTTTTGGAGCCTAACGCAGCCATTCTGTGGACTCTCAATACCAGAGTTATTTTAAAGGTGCGGCCAGAAAAAAAGCCAGCGTTAGCTACGCGGGTCGTTACCGACAAAACTCTAAATCTAGCCGTATGTGTTTTACAGAATATATTAAAAACACAGAGAGATGTATTTCATGTGTGAACTTTATGCTCATTGCATATTATTTAACCTTAGTAAGAGCTGCCTTGAGAAGGAAATAGCCAGACACCATTGGCTTGATCTTTTAGAGGTAATGAGCTTAAAGGGACAGACTACATCAGAATTTTTATTGTTTTAAAAGATAGACAATCCCTTTATTACCCATTCCCCAATTTTGCATAACCAACACAGTTATATTAATATATTTTTTACCTCTGTGATTACCTTGTATCTAAGCATCTTCTGACAGCCCCCTGATCACATGACTTTTTATTTATTATCTATTGACTTCCATTTAGTATTGTGTTGTGCTAACTCTTAAATAACTTCCCGGGCGTGAACACATTGTTATCTATATGGTCCACATGTGTCTCCTGTTGTGAAAAGCTAATAAAAAACATGTGATAAGAGGCTCTCTGTAGTGGCTTAGAAACAGGCTGAACTTTAGAGGTTTAAATGTTATAAAGTATATTAATCTAACAATATTGTATGTGCAAAGCTCTGGAATGGGTAGTAAAGGCAGTGTCTATCTTTTTAAACAATAGCAATTTTGGTGTCCTTTTAATATTTTTCCAGAATGCATAACACCGAGGGCTGCAGCTTATTTTATTATATTTAACTTCCTGTTTATCTGGGTACCTTATAATATGTTGGACAACATAAAGCTACAAGATTACATACTGTATAAGTTGTTTACATTGATTGCTTTATGAGCTCATTGATAAATACAGGTAATCTAGTTTCCATGTCTGCCAGTTTTACTGTTAATTATTGGGCTTCTGTGTGCAATAGTACAATAGTAGGCATGCAGTTTGTTTTTACGCTGTACTATATACTGAAATCATTTAATATACAAATTGTCTCAGTATTTATCACACCAAAAGTGTTTTTTTATGCTTTGTTCAGTTTTTGTTGTGTAATCTCTTTTCATATTCATATTTTATTTCCATATAAAAGTGAGTGATTTTATGTACTCTGGGTGATTTTACTGTCCTGCATTTTGTAGGATGATGTATGTTGCTTTATTTATTTATATGTTTGAGAATCTGGGGACTGATCTAATAATCACCTCTACCCATACAGTACAGATTGCCTTACCCAACCAAGTTGACCTGGCTCCACTCAGCTTACCCAAATACTGACTTATCCTTCAGTCTTCCAATCACATACATACTGCTCAGAAACATAAAATTAACTTGAAAAACTGAATAACAATTAATTGCAGGCATCTCTGATAGACAAGGGTTTAAAAAAAACAATGCCAATCCAAGGATGGATTTAGTATTAATAAACTCTAGCCAGTCTATCACATTTAGGGCTAGATTACAAGTGGAGCGCTAATTTATCACGCGCCCGCAAATGGGCAAATTTGCCAGTTTGCGGGCTCGTGATAAAAAAACAGCGATTACATGATCAGATCTCTTGTTCATTTCATAAGTGTCCCCAAAATCAAGTGTTATTTATTTTTATTTTTTAATGTAGCATTTTTATTTTCAAAAAAGAAAACGGTACTTAGCAGTTTTTTGGGGATTATATCGGTGGGAATGGGGTGCCTTTACATTGCGGTCTATGGGAACTGTGTGTTCCCAGTAAATATATATGTATATGTATATATATTTATGTGTTAATATGTGTATAAGAAGCAAGAAATCCCCAAAGGAGGGCAACATAGAGGCCGAAGCTACATCCAAGGTCAGTTCAAAACCAGTTTATTGGCAGAGTGCAGGTACAGAGGTGAAGCCAGGACATTAACACCTGACGCGTTTCGCGCATGCGCAAATGCGCTTCATCAGAGGTGATGTGTTCAAGGTGTGCATAGACTTATATACAGCAAAGCAACCAATCCAGGTATCATTAGATGAATAGGATAACGGTTACACCTGTAGTATGAGATAGGATTGTTTGCTGTAAACAAGCCAGCCACTCATTCTTTTTCTTATAGATATATACATGTGTAAAAAATTCTAAGACTTCATATATAGAAGTCTGCAATAGTAATAGTGCATATAAACAATATCGTGATATATTCAAAAACAATTTTTTCAATAGTAGAGAAAATACAATTCATAAATACAACCATAATTAGGCTGACCATATTTCCTTGAGACAAAAACGGGACATTGAGCGGTCAGAAACGGGACGGGGTTAATATTCTTTATTTATATGAAAAAAAGTAAGATTTTAACAAAAGTTAACTTTTATGACATGAATTTAAACTATTGAGCCAACAATTATCCTTCAGTGAAAGAAGAACTCATACAAATTTTTTTAGGTAGATGTAGAGCTAGAGGGGGACTGTATTTCATGAATATTTATCTGATGAAACAAATTTACACAGAAAATTTCGGTCTTTCAACACCATATAATAAAACTTCTCATACTCCATGGGCTGATGTATCATGTATATGAAATTATTTTTACTTTAAATTTGATGCACACAGAAAATTGGCAAATCTATATAAAAATAAAGCACAAATGTTTTGACTTATAAAGACACCCTATAAAATGCTTTTTATTATAACTGTTGTTAAGGGAAATAAAATTACTTATTCAATAACCATTCTAAAGATGAAGGTTCCCTCCATTAGATCACATCCATCATGACCCCCCCACACAATATTCATTAATATTAATATATATTACGGAACTTGTATCAGACTCATTGTCACTTTTAAACAGATGGATACCCAAGCCAATTTGTTGTTTAAACAAAGAAAATCAAAAAGAACATGCTTATATAATAAGAAGAATAATAGAAATATAAATATATATATTTTGTTTCCAAGTATCAGGTATGTGGAAATTAGGTCGCTGAATATAAATCCAACCTTAACCAAATAGCTATCTCTAATCGAAAAGAAAGATAAAAAAAAAGGAAAAATTATTTAAAAAAAAAAAACACAATATTTGTTTTTTGGTTTATCATATCATATATATAAAGCAAATAAAAAATAAACATTAAATAATATTGATAAACCTAAATAATAAAAAAAAAAAAAAATATTATTAAAAAAGAAAGAAAAAGATCTAATTTCAAATGAGGGGTTTTACTACAGCAATTAGTGATTTTATTATATTAATAAATTTTGGTTTTACTTTTAACAAATTGGGGAACTAAGGGACACATATAAACACATAAATATATAAGTATATAATCATATACATATATAATTACACTTTACTGCCATCGCTGCACTACTTACTCCCTTCACTGCGTGAGGTTCTCATGCCGTGTCTCACAGCTTGAGAACGAGGCTCCCATAGGAGCCTATGGAAGTGTACTCTCGTGAGCACAATGCTTCCCAGCAATGCCAGCGCAAGCTCACGTTTACATTGATGTCAACTTGTTATACCAGCATACATTAGCGTGCGCTGGTATTACTCAGTGGAGCGCTAATATCGCTTTCGCAAAATCGATATTTAGCGCTCCACTTGTAATCTGGCCCTTAATATGAGTAGACTTTTTGTCCATCACTTCCTTCACAGGCCCAAAAGGGTGATGTGGCCTCTACAGGAAGGCAAGTGAACATCTAAGTTGCTAGGAAACATATGCACTATCTTCTGCAAAAGCCGAGTAACAGTAGAAATTACGTTTTATTATAGTAGCTCTCTTATCTCACTAAAGGCAGTGGTAACACTGAGAATTTCTAAGTGCTAATATTGCAAAAAAATAAGTAAGTTGTTTGCTATTTTTTATCATAAGCTATTTCTTTTTATGTTTACTTTAATTTAACTTTTTTGTACTAAAAGAGCACTGTTTCATATCCTGATTCTAAAAAAATAGGTAGAAATCAGAATACATAAGTTTTGTTTATTTTATTACTCTGTTACTAACAAGATTATTAATCTGCCTTCCCCATGTTTCATATCTATAAATAATGTCAATATTTTTATTCACTATATAGGGCTTAAATGCTCTAAAAATGTAACACATAATTCACAGGAATTTAGTAAGGAAAATAAACTTTATTAGTCTAATGTGTGTGCGAGCCTTGAATGTACCTCACTTAAGAACCAGTAAGTGTTCTCTTTGGCTACTTTATAGTAAAGGTGTTTTGTTTCTTTTAATCACAATCTTATATATACTTAGACCTCAAACTGGTGACTGCAGCAGTAAGAGAAATCTTCTTCTCTCAGAGTCTGCTAATATTTTAGAATTTCCCCAAAATAAGTTTTTCTCTTGTACTTACTGTTCTTAGTTTTTTGTTGGTAACTTTTTGGCCCTATTTTACTATGGAACCCTCATATATTCTATCATGCATGTACATTAATCTTTTTTAGCATCACAGAAGTCTATATCTAATTACAGTATGTAAGGATAAATATATGTGTTATATTCCTAAAGCCATTAACCATGATAAAAACATCCTTTAAAAGTTTGTATTTAGTTGCATTTTTTAAGAATTTTTCCTAAATTTATAGGTTAGGTAGAGACGAACCAGCGTAAATCAATGCTCCCATTGTGTAGATTTATTAGATTTACTGACATAGTAATGTAGGGATTTTTTTTCACTTGTAATAAAAACATCTATATATCTAGCAAGTATACAAAAGTGGGGGAACATAGACAGGAAATGGTTCAGCTTAGCTTGTACTCTCTCTATGAAATTCATCTTATAAAATAATTCCAAAAGGATTTGGTCCCCCACTACCTGCTGGCTGTTATAGGGCCAGATTACAAGTGGAGCACTAAATATCGCTTTCATGCTAATGTGCGTTAGTATTACAAGTTAACAGCAATGCGAAAACACAAGCTTGTGCTTGCATTGCTGGGAAGCATTGCGCTCACAAGAGCGCACTTCCATCGGCTCCAATGAGATCCTCGTTCTCATGTCGCTAGACACGGCATGAGAACTAGCGAGCGAAGGGGGTAAGTAACGCAGCAATGGCATCAAATTGTAAATATATATGTATATGCTGATATACATATACATTTGTGTTAATATGTGTATATAATCATATACATATATATTTACTGGGAACACACAGTTCCCATAGACCGCAATGTAAAGGCACTTTTCCATGCTGTTTTTTTTATTATGCTACAATTTTTATTTTTTAATAAAATACACTACACTGTATTTTTGGGGGAATTTGGGGCACATTTAAAAAATTAACCAGAGATCTGATCTTTGATTAATTTTATAAGTGCTAATTGCTACCGCGAGCTTGTGGTAGCAATAACAAGACACTTATAATGGTTGGTTATTTACCACGTGCCCCCCACAAATGGTCAAATCTGCCGGTTTGCGGGCGAGTGATAAATTAGCGCTCCACTTATAATCTAGCCTATAAAAAGAAAACAATAATCATGGTCTCTGTGGTGTCTGCAGATGCAAAACCCATTTTATAAAAATAAGCATGAAAAGTAATAGGAGTCTATTTAGGATGCTGCCTCCCACCCACTCCGCTTCAGTTCCGCTGATATTTGATATAGCTTTTGCAAAAACAAAGGTCACACTTGTACAGTATATTTTAATATATATTTTTTATACACACATAGGGAGCAGTTGGAGGATAGACCACCTGGCACCTCTTCCTACAAATACCCCCCCTACAATCTCACCTACAAGTCTGCACATATCTTTTTCTCCTCTTTTGGGGAGATCCCAGTGGAGGGAGATTTCTCCCCCCCCCCACTATTATTTCTTGAAGCATTTTTTTTTTGTTACAAGTGGACTTAAATAGCACCAAGAGTGCTACATATGTACTACACAAGTTGATATTGATTTAGCACTTATACCTGAGATTACACAGTTTTGTCTTTCTTATCTTCACAGTATATGGATACATATTTGTACTCAAACAAGTGTAACTCCCCTACTATGCCTCCAAAACTGAAGGGAAAAAAACATGAAATAGCTTAGAAATGACTATGGAGGGTTTAAATGATAACCCCTCTCTAAATTGCACATATATGCCAACAGTTAAACAAATCACTGACATTGTACTCCTCAATTTGATAGTATTAAAAACATAATTTATGCTTACCTGATAAATTTATTTCTCTTGTAGTGTATCCAGTCCACGGATCATCCATTACTTATGGGATATTAACTCCTCCCCAACAGGAAGTGCAAGAGGATTCACCCAGCAGAGCTGCCACATAGCTCCTCCCCTAACTGCCATTACCAGTCATTCGACCGAAAACATGCAGAGAAAGGAAAACCATAGGGTGCAGTGGTGACTGTAGTTTAATGGAAAAATTACCTGCCTTAAAGTGACAGGGCGGGCCGTGGACTGGATACACTACAAGAGAAATAAATTTATCAGGTAAGCATAAATTATGTTTTCTCTTGTTAAGTGTATCCAGTCCACGGATCATCCATTACTTATGGGATACCAATACCAAAGCTAAAATACACGGATGACGGGAGGGACAGGCAGGCAGGCTCTTTATACGGAAGGAACCACTGCCTGAAGAACCTTTCTCCCAAAAACAGCCTCCGAAGAAGCAAAAGTGTCAAATTTGTAAAATTTGGAAAAAGTATGAAGAGAAGACCAAGTTGCAGCCTTGCAAATCTGTTCAACAGAAGCCTCATTCTTAAAGGCCCAAGTGGAAGCCACAGCTCTAGTAGAATGTGCTGTAATTCTTTCAGGAGGCTGCTGTACAGCAGTCTCATAGGCTAACCGTATTATGCTACGAAGCCAAAAGGAGAGAGAGGTAGCCGAAGCTTTTTGACCTCTCCTCTGACCAGAATAAACGACAAACAGGGAAGACGTTTGTCGAAAATCCTTAGTTGCCTGTAGATAAAATTTCAGGGCACGGACTACATCTAGATTGTGTAGCAGACGTTCCTTTTTCGAAGAAGGATTAGGACACAAAGATGGAACCACAATCTCTTGATTGATATTCCTGTTAGTGACCACCTTAGGTAGGAACCCAGGTTTAGTACGCAGAACTACCATGTCTGAATGAAAAATCAGATAAGGAGAATCACAATGTAAGGCAGATAACTCAGAGACTCTTCGAGCCGAGGAAATCGCCATTAAAAACAGAACTTTCCAAGATAACAACTTGATATCAATGGAATGAAGGGGTTCAAACGGAACCCCCTGTAAAACATTAAGAACTAAGTTCAAACTCCATGGTGGAGCAACAGTTTTAAACACAGGCTTGATCCTAGCTAAAGCCTGAAAAAAGCTTGAACGTCCGGAACTTCTGACAGACGTTTGTGTAAAAGAATGGACAGAGCTGAAATCTGTCCCTTTAAGGAACTAGCGGATAAACCCTTTTCTAAACCTTCTTGTAGAAAAGACAATATCCTCGGAATCCTAACCTTACTCCATGAGTAACTCTTGGATTCGCACCAATATAAGTATTTGCGCCATATCTTATGGTAAATCTTTCTGGCAACAGGCTTCCTAGCCTGTATTAAGGTATCAATAACTGACTCAGAAAAACCACGTTTTGATAAAATCAAGCGTTCAATTTCCAAGCAGTCAGCTTCAGAGAAATTAGATTTTGATGTTTGAAGGGACCCTGGATCAGAAGGTCCTGTTTCAGAGGTAGCGACCAAGGTGGACAGGATGACATGTCCACTAGATCTGCATACCAAGTCCTGCGTGGCCATGCAGGCGCTATTAGAATCACTGATGCTCTCTCCTGTTTGATTCTGGCAATCAATCGAGGAAGCATCGGGAAGGGTGGAAACACATAAGCCATCCCGAAGGTCCAAGGTGCTGTCAAAGCATCTATCAGAACCGCTCCCGGATCCCTGGATCTGGACCCGTAACGAGGAAGCTTGGCGTTCTGTCGGGACGCCATGAGATCTATCTCTGGTTTGCCCCAACGTCGAAGTATTTGGGCAAAGACCTCCGGATGAAGTTCCCACTCCCCCGGATGAAAAGTCTGACGACTTAAGAAATCCGCCTCCCAGTTCTCCACTCCCGGGATGTGGATTGCTGACAGGTGGCAAGAGTGAGACTCTGCCCAGCGAATTATCTTTGATACTTCCATCATTGCTAGGGAGCTTCTTGTCCCTCCCTGATGGTTGATGTAAGCTACAGTCGTGATGTTGTCCGACTGAAACCTGATGAACCCCCGAGTTGTTAACTGGGGCCAAGCCAGAAGGGCATTGAGAACTGCTCTCAATTCCAGAATGTTTATTGGTAGGAGACTCTCCTCCTGATTCCATTGTCCCTGAGCCTTCAGAGAATTCCAGACAGCGCCCCAACCTAGAAGGCTGGCGTCTGTTGTTACAATTGTCCAGTCCGGCCTGCTGAATGGCATCCCCCTGGACAGATGTGGCCGAGAAAGCCACCATAGAAGAGAATTTCTGGTCTCTTGATCCAGATTCAGAGTAGGGGACAAGTCTGAGTAATCCCCATTCCACTGACTTAGCATGCACAATTGCAGCGGTCTGAGATGTAGGCGTGCAAAGGGTACTATGTCCATTGCTGCTACCATTAAGCCGATCACCTCCATGCATTGAGCTACTGACGGGTGTTGAATGGAATGAAGGACACGGCATGCATTTTGAAGCTTTGTTAACCTGTCTTCTGTCAGGTAAATCTTCATTTCTACAGAATCTATAAGAGTCCCCAAGAAGGGAACTCTTGTGAGTGGAAAGAGAGAACTCTTCTTTTCGTTCACCTTCCATCCATGCGACCTTAGAAATGCCAGTACTAACTCTGTATGAGACTTGGCAGTTTGAAAGCTTGAAGCTTGTATCAGAATGTCGTCTAGGTACGGAGCTACCGCAATTCCTCGCGGTCTTAGTACCGCCAGAAGAGCACCCAGAACCTTTGTGAAGATTCTCGGAGCCGTAGCCAATCCGAATGGAAGAGCTACAAACTGGTAATGCCTGTCTAGAAAGGCAAACCTTAGATACCGGTAATGATCTTTGTGAATCGGTATGTGAAGGTAAGCATCCTTTAAATCCACTGTGGTCATGTACTGACCCTTTTGGATCATGGGTAAAATTGTCCGAATAGTCTCCATTTTGAACGATGGAACTCTTAGGAATTTGTTTAGGATCTTTAAATCCAGGATTGGCCTGAAAGTTCCCTCTTTTTTGGGAACCACAAACAGATTTGAGTAAAACCCTTGTCCCTGTTCCGACCGTGGAACTGGATGGATTACTCCCATTAATAAAAGCTCTTGTACGCAGCGTAGAAACGCCTCTTTCTTTATTTGGTTTGTTGACAACCTTGACAGATGAAATCTCTCTCTTGGGGGAGAGTATTTGAAGTCCAGAAGGTATCCCTGAGATATTATCTCTAGCGCCCAGGGATCCTGGACATCTCTTGCCCAAGCCTGGGCGAAGAGAGAAAGTCTGCCCCCCACTAGATCCGTTCCCGGATCGGGGGCCCTCAATTCATGCTGTTTTAGGGGCACCAGCAGGTTTCCTGGCCTGCTTGCCCTTGTTCCAGGACTGGTTAGGTCTCCAGCCTTGTCTGTAGCGAGCAACAGATCCTTCTTGTTTTGGAGCAGAGGAAGTTGATGCTGCTCCTGCTTTGAAATTCCGAAAGGAACGAAAATTAGATTGTCTAGCCTTAGGTTTGGCTCTGTCTTGAGGCAGGGCATGGCCTTTACCTCCTGTAATGTCAGCGATAATTTCTTTCAATCCGGGCCCGAATAAGGTCTGCCCTTTGAAAGGTATATTAAGAAATTTAGACTTAGAAGTAACGTCAGCTGACCAGGATTTTAGCCACAGTGCTCTGCGCGCCTGAATGGCGAATCCGGAATTCTTAGCCGTAAGCTTAGTTAAATGTACTACGGCATCTGAAATAAATGAGTTAGCTAATTTAAGAGCTTTAACCTGTGTGTAATCTCATCTAATGGAGCTGATTCAAGTGTCCCTTCCAGAGACTCAAACCAAAATGCTGCTGCAGCCGTGACAGGCGCAATGCATGCAAGGGGTTGCAATATAAAACCTTGTTGAACAAACATTTTCTTAAGGTAACCCTCTAACTTTGTATCCATTGGATCTGAAAAGGCACAGCTATCCTCCACTGGGATAGTGGTACGCTTAGCTAAAGTAGAAACTGCTCCCTCCACCTTAGGGATCGTTTGCCATAAGTCCCGTGTGGTGGTGTCTATTGGAAACATCTTTCTAAATATCGGAGGGGGTGAGAACGGCACACCGGGTCTATCCCACTCCTTAGTAACAATTTCAGTAAGTCTCTTAGGTATAGGAAAAACGTCAGTACTCGACGGTACCGCAAAATATTTATCCAACCTACACATTTTTTCTGGTATTGCAACTGTGTTACAATCATTCAGAGCCGCTAACACCTCCCCTAGTAATACACGGAGGTTTTCCAGCTTAAATTTAAAATTTGAAATATCTGAATCCAATCTGTTTGGATCAGAACCGTCAGCCGCAGAATGAAGCTCTCCGTCCTCATGTTCTGCAAGTTGTGACGCAGTATCTGACATGGCCCTAACATTATCAGCGCACTCTGTTCTCACCCCAGAGTGATCACGCTTACCTCTTAGTTCTGGTAATTTAGCCAAAACTTCAGTCATAACAGTAGCCATATCCTGTAATGTGATTTGTAATGGCCGCCCAGATGTACTCGGCGCCACAATATCACACACCCCCCGAGCGGGAGATGCAGGTACTGACACGTGAGGCGAGTTAGTCGGCATAACTCTCCCCTCGTTGTTTGGTGAAATGTGTTCAATTTGTACAGATTGACTTTTTTTTTTTTAAATTTTTTTTTTTTATTGAGACAACATATTAAACAACAGTATGCCAACAGATATAAAATTGGAGGTACAATGTAATGTCATTGAATAATACAATTAAATGTCAAATATTGCATACTTTTATATAACAAAAAAAGAAAGAGTGAATAAGAAACATGGAAATAAGGATGAAAGCAAGTCTATACGGTAAGTGGGTCTCTTTTCTGGAAGTAACGCTTTGTAAATACAGGTTTAGATATTGAGTCTGTGTTTAAAGATGATATTGGTACTCAACATGATAGAGATATAGAATACTGGGATTTATATAAGACGGGCATAATGGGTTATAGAGGGGAAGAGAGAGGAGAAGAGAAGCAGGGAGAGAGGAGAGAGAAAAAAAAAAGGGGAGAGGGGGTGAAGGAACGGGAAAGCAGAAGATGATTAATGAGTCTATGGTGTGGTTTAAGGGCTTGAGGACCAGTTGGGGAACCTAGTGAGCCATGGGAGCCAAATTTCATGGAAGGCATTAGTGCTATCAAGTACTCTGAACGAGTATTGTTCCATTTGGCCAATGTAATGTGTAGATGAGATTACCTGAGAGAGAGTTGGCGACCTCTCCTCTCTCCAAGCTCTAGCTAGGGTCAGTTTTGTGGCCATGAGGACATACATCGTGAGTGCTTCTCCAGAGGTGGTAAGGTCAGACATTCGCATGTGTAAAAGGGCAACCTCAGGGGTAAATGGGGGGGTGAGGCCTAATGCCCGAAGGAGTGTAAATACTTTCTTCCATAATGGCTGAATTATTGGGCAAGACCACCATATGTGGAGTGGAGAACCAAGCATCTTGCATCCTCTCCAGCACTCTGGAGATTGGGAGTGATAGATCTTGTGTAGGATGGTTGGTACATGGTGCCAACGGACCAAAATCTTATAATGTAGTTCCCACAGTGTGGCACAATGGAGGATCTTTTTGGTTGTTTTAATTCTGGCATGCCAATCCTCTAGAGTAAGGGTAAGACCGATTTCTCTCTCCCAGGCCTGATGCTGTGAGATTTTTTGCGAAGGAGCCGGGTTAATAAGTAAATTGTAGTGAAGGGTCAGGAGATGTCGGAGAGCGTGAGCTCCCCGCCATGCTTTCTCCCATGTGGTTAAAGGGCGTAGAGTTTGTTTAGGGTAACCCCAAGTGCGTAAGCGAGTGCTCAATCGGAATCCCTCAAAGTGTAATTTAGGTGGAAGTTGAAATTTCGCACACATTGCTGGGTGTGAGAGCCATGTATCTAGCTCATAGAGGTCGGAGACCTGTAGTGCGTGTACCTGTGGCCATAGGTCATGGTGGGAGTCTGGAAGGCAGAAGAGAGCGGCAGAGATTGTCATGGCTGGAGAGGGGTGGGGGGAGATGTCTGAGTGGTGTCTGATTTGGTCCCAAAATCGGAGTGTGTGTCTGAAAATAGGATGCAGGCCATCAACGTCTCGTCTGTGATGGGGGGGGATCCAGATTATGTCGGGGAGGGTTATATTTGAGGGCAATAGTGAGGATTCTAGAGAGTACCAGCAGAGATGTCTCTCAGGATCATTCCAGCGAAGGATATGTGAGAGTCTTGCGGCATTGTAATATGTGATCATATTCGGGAGAGCAAGGCCTCCCTGTAAGATCGGTTTTTCGAGTGTGCGGCCCGAAGTCCTAGGACGACGGTCTCTCCAGACATACGAAGTGATTAGACTTTGAAATCTATTAAGGAGTGGTCTCGGGATGTTGTAAGGAATAGATCTAGAAAGATATGTGACCTTGGGGAGGAAGGACATCTTTATCGCGGCAATACGGCCTGTCCAAGAGATCTCCCTAAACTCCCATGAATCCAGCAACTTCCTAAATTCCGGAAGTCTATCGGTATAATTCTGTGATATCGTGGTCAGGGGATCTGGGCTGAGGTGAACTCCTAGAATCTTAAGCGAAGAAGATTTCCATTGGAAGTGATAGGTGGACTGTAGTATAGAGAGGGCTTGCGGAGGGATGTTTATGGGAAGGGCCTCAGTTTTAGTTACATTCAATTTATAGAAGCATAGTGAACCGAATTTCTCGAGGAGAGTAAAGACTGCAGGGAGAGAAGTGTCAGGAGAAGTGAGGAAGAGAGTGATGTCATCTGCATAGAGGGAAATTTTATGGGTGTGTGGACCTATTGTTAATCCTAATGTCTGAGGGTCTGATCTGATAGATTGAGCTAAGGGCTCTATAGTGAGGGCAAACAACAGTGGGGATAGGGGACAGCCCTGTCGGGTACCATTTGCAATCGTGAATTTGGGAGATTGGAACCCCACCCCGCGAACAGTAGCCGTGGGGCGGTTATAGAGAGTTTGAACCGCACCTACAAAGGAGGTAGGAAAACCAAAAATGGTCATAGCCTCCCATAGGAACTCCCACCTGACCCTGTCAAACGCTTTTTCTGCGTCTAGTGACAGGGCCAGGAAGGGGATTTGCCGGTAGTCCGCAAGATGTAGAATATCCAGGATTCGTCTAGTTGCATCGACTCCTTCTCTATTCGGGATAAAACCAACTTGATCATTCGCTATAAGGGAGGGAATAACTTTTGCAACCCTATTGGCAAGGAGTTTGGCATATATTTTGGTGTCAGTGTTAATCAATGAGATTGGTCGATAGCTGCTGCACAAATCAGGGGGTTTACCCGGTTTTAAAATGGTAACTATTGTAGCTTCTAGAAATTCAGTTGCTAGAGGGGTACCTGATAGTACGTCTTGGAAGAACTTACCGAGGATAGGGAGGATCTGAGGTAAGAAAGTCTTGTAAAACCTAGCTGTGAATCCGTCTGGGCCAGGGGCTTTCCCTAATTTTAGGTTGCGTACAACGTTTGAGATTTCTTGTGTGGTGAACGGGGATGTCAGAGGGGAGGAGTCCTCGGGAGATAATGAGGGGAGGGCAAGGGATCTAAGGAACTCAGAGATATGTTGGACTGAGGAGGCCGGAGATTCCAGATTGGACTCTATATTGTAAAGGTCAGAGTAATATTGCCTGAAAGTGTTGCCAATTTCACGAGGGGCAGTAGCCTGTGTCCCTAGGGGAGTGCGTATGGACATGATTCTGGCTTGGGCAGATTGACTTTTATTTAAAGTAGCATCAATACAGTTAGTACATAAATTTCTATTGGGCTCCACTTTGGCATTAGCACATATAGCACAGATGTCTTCCTCTGAATCAGACATGTTTAACACACTAGCAAATAAACTAGCAACTTGGAAATACTTTTCAAGTAATTTACTATAATATGAAAACGTACTGTGCCTATAAGAAGCACAGAAAGAGTTATGACAGTTGAAAGTTAATAAACTGAAAGGTTATAGCATCAAATCTTTGTAAAAAACACAATTTTAGCAAAGGCTTGTTCCCATTAGCGAAGGATAACTAACCCTGATAGCAGAAAAAAAAAAAAAAAAAGTTACAGAAATAAACGTTTTTGATCACAGTCAACTACAATCTCACAGCTCTGCTGTGAATGATTACCTCCCTCAAAACAAGTTTTGAAGACCCCTGAGTTCTGTAGAGATGAACCGGATCATGCAGGAAATACAATGAGCTTCTGACTGAATTTTTTGACCTCCCCCTCACACACAACAGTGAGAGAGATCAGTAAACTGTCATAAATTAAATAAAACAACTGCCAAGTGGAAAAAATAATGCCCAAAACATTTTATTCACCCAGTACCTCAGAAAATGAAACGATTTTACATGCCAGCAAAAAACGTTTAACATAAATTAAGTGTTATTAAAGAGCCTGTTGCCAGTCCCTGCAAATTAGGCTAAAGTCTTATGCACACAGTATAATTCCAGTGAAGTGCCATTCCCCAGAATACTAAAGTGTAAAATATACATACATGACAGCCTGATACCAGTTGCTGCTACTGCATTTAAGGCCGAGTTTACATTATATCGGTATGGCAGAATTTTCTCATCAATTCCATTGTCAGAAAATAATAAGCTGCTACATACCTCTTGCAGATTAATCTGCCCGCTGTCCTTTGATCTGAAGTTTACCTCTCCTCAGATGGCCGAGAAACAGCAATATGATCTTAACTACTCCGGCTAAAATCATAGAAAAACTCAGGTAGATTGAAAGACACAGGGAGACACTACATGTATAATGTTAAAATGCCTAAATTTCCAAGATTAGATGATATTACTTAAAGGGGATTAGGAAAGTCAAAATTAAACTTGCATGATTCCAATAGAGCATGTCATTTTAAGACACTTTTAAAATAACTTCTATTTTCAAATGAGCTTTGTTATCTTGGTATCCCTTGTTGAAAAAACACACATATCCTACACTAGTTTGAGATGCTGCTAATTGGTGCCTACACACATTTGTCTTTTATGATTGGCTGACTAGATGTGTTTATCTTGCTGTCAGTAGTGCAATGCTGTTCCTTCAGCAAAGGATAACATGAGAACAAAGCAAATTTGATAATGGAAGTAAATTGGAAAGTTGTTTAAAATTGTATGTTCTATCCAAACCATAAAAGAAAATGTTGGGGTTTCTTGTCCCTTTAACTATTATCATAAAACAAACCCTTTGATGATAAACCAGAACCGCATATTAATCTTTCAAGATTACTCTGTAGAAACCTCAAATAAAAGGAGAGAAATGGCAGGATAGGACCATCCCACTCCCTCCACCCATGAGCCACCCGCCTGACACTTTCCCTCCCACACCTCTCGTCGGCACCTGCAGATGATTGTTACAGATGGTGACACATACAGTGTGTCATGCTCCGTTTCCATATGGAGGCAGATGCCTGCAGCTACATCTATGTAGTGATAGCAAAAATGCTAAAAATTATCAGGTATTTTGGGCAAGTTCTTCTCTGAAATTATCAGTAGTGAAGGGGTTAATTATTTATTTTGGCTGTTTTTCCTGTAAAATATCTTTGAATTGCTTTGCTTGTTCCACTTCATACAGACAGGCTTGAGAACCTCTTACACTTAAAGGAATAGTCTAGTTAAAATTGAACTTTCATGAATCAGACAGAGCATGCAATTTTAAGTAACTTTTTAATTTTCTCCTATTATCAAATTTTCTTCGCTCTCTTGGTATCTTTATTTGAATGTAAGCTTAGAAGCGGCCCATTTTTGGTTCAGCACCTGAGTAGCACTTTCTGATTGCTGTCTAAATGTAGCATCCAAGCAGCAAGCGCTACCCAGGTGCTGAACCGAAAATGGTCCGACTTCTAAGCTTACTTTCAAATAAAGATACCAAGAGAACAAAGAAAATTGATAATAGGAGTAAATTAGAAAGTTACTTAAAATTGCTTTAAGTATAGCAACATTTACCTGAACTAGCAACATTCTACACATTAATTGGTTAGCTCAGAGGATAAGATCATTTGCACCTGGCCGCAGCAAAGGAGATTAGGACCATGGGCCAGGTTTTTCAAGGAGTAACTGCTCTTAATCTGCAATATGTTTTAAACTGTGCTCATAAAAAAGGTGTTAAATCGATTTAACACATTTCTTATGCAATGCTGGGCTTATTTGCTGATCTATGGTAGGAATTTAATTTCTCTTTAATTTGCTGTTTAATTTGATAAATACATTACAGCCATGGATAGAACAGGGAAGGAGGACGTTCCAGTGTAATCTTACTTTGGAATGTGATACAAAACCTAATGCTTAAAATTGCATGCTCTATCTGAATCACAAAAGAAAAAATTTGGGTTCAGTGTCCCTTTAATGTATACATACATCAGATGAAAAACTTTCACCCCACTTCTTAATTAACCCGGACACTCCATTGTGAGGCATAAACAGAGAGAGAAATAGATTACAAGTGCATCTGCAATCAATACGTTATGTGAGGGATTTATCAAACCCAAACTATCTGACATGCATGTGTTAGTGCACCCTAGACTATTGAATGATAAAAAAAATTATTATAGACCTGTAATATGAGGGCAAAAAAAGTGCTATTGTGCATTAACATTGATTAGGCGTAATAAATAGCGCTTCTAATATTTTTGACTTTAAATATTTTAATACTATATTTGTTTTAATTACTTATGTTATATGAGCAGGGTGTTTTATACAATATGTAGAAGAACAGTAGGTCTCCTCAATGAAAGTATCAGTTACCAATAATATTAGAAGTAAAAAAATACAAAATCAGCAAAGCACATACATTGACATTTAGAACAGATGGTATAGCATAAGCAAGATAAATACTTATTTACATATTTGGCCATAGATCATATAAGACCAAATATGAAGGGATGTGATAGATTACAAAAATTAACCCATAGAGACACATACTGAACTTTTAGATCTACAAATGAGTTCCACTGGGCATCTGTTCAAAATGTAATGTAGGAGTTTATTTAGGTCAATTAAGCAGTTTGATAATATATTATTTAACTCAGAGGCATAACTAGAAACCAGGACCGTCTTTAACACAGGGCAAAAGGGGCAGCTGCCCAGGGCCCAGTCTCTGTTGAGGGGCCTAAGAGTCTTATTTTTTTTTAATGGTTCATACCAGACTGTTGATGTGACATGGGGAACACACACATTCAGTCCTAATACTGTCACAGTCAAAAGTACTCTGCTTATATATATTTTTTTTTAAACTGTGCCAGACCGTGCCAATGTCATGTGACATGCCAAGCTATTGCCATGTGCTTTTTTAGATGTGCACTGTGCAGCACTGAATGCAAAGCCCTAACTCAGCATCCAGCCATTCCCACTGCATCAGAAAAGGTCCTACTGGGGTTACCACTGTTACCAGGTAACTGCTCTGGTGGTGGGGATTGTTTCTGGGTAGGGTGGACTGTAGGCGCATGCAGCAGAAAGCTGGAGTGGTAGGCACGTGGTGGATTTGAGCATCTGTGCAGCTGCATACACTGCTCTCTTCAGTCTTGAGGCTGTGTGACTCATCTCACACTGTATCCATGCAGCCTTGGGCAGACAGCATCCAGTCTGCTGGTCCCCTTAGCCCTGCTCTTTCTGCTGTGGCCCTAAGATCAACTAACTGAAGTTTGTTAGGGGAACAGTGCTTTGTAGAAAGGTGTCAGTGGGAAGAATAAGTTAGTGCACACACGCCCCTCCCAATGCAGCATTGTCTAGTGCAGGGTGAGAGGGAACTTGTTCCTAGCAAATAAGTGACATGTGCTGCTGTGACTGATGTATAGGGGCATATTTATCAAGCTCCGAATGGAGCTTGATTCTCCTGTGTTTCTGGCGAGCCTGCAGGCTCGCCAGAAACAGCAGTTATGAAGCAGCGGTCACAAAGACCACTGCTCCATAACCTGTCCGCCTGTTATGAGCAGGCGGACAGACATCGCCGGAAATCAACCCGATCGAGTACGATCGACTTGATTGACACCCCCTGCTAGCGGCCTATTGGCCGCGAGTCTGCAGGGGGCGGCGTTGCACCAGCAGCTCTTGTTAGCTGCTGGTGCAATGCTGAGTATGGCGAGCGTATTGCTCGCCGTATTCAGCGAGGTCTGTTGGACCTGATCCGCACTGTCGGATCAGGTCCGACAGACCTTGATAAATAGAGGCCATAGTGTCATGCTGATACTTCACACATTAAAGTAAGGTTTATTTTTATAGTTTTTGTTTTCTCTGTCGCAGATTTTACAGTTTCCCATAGTAGCTCTGCTGTTCCAGTCAGTAAACTTATATTTGTCTGCACCTCCATGCTTCCTCGTCAGTTTTTACCTTGATTTGCTCCTGTTGGCTGCCCTAAATCTCTTTAACCAGCTAACCTCACACCAGAATCACATTCAAAAGAATATTAAATTAATCCACAGTGGAGGAATTTATATATTTATTTACTTAATAGTGCTGCTTAGGTCCAGTTTCAAATATCGCAATTTATTTCATTTTTTTAAAAATGATTAGCCCAGCAGTGGATGATCCACTGCTGGGGTAATAATTTTTAAAAAATTATAAAATACATTGATTTAGTTGTTTTTTGGGATGTTGGGGTGGAGAGCGAAATTGCATGGGGTGGGGCCCAAGAAATGTTTTGCCCAGGGTCCAGTGAATATTAAAGATGGCCCTGCTAGAAACCACAGGGCCCAGGTGCAAGAATCTAAGAACCCCCCCAAAAAATAATGAATTTGATACATATGCATGTTAAAAAAAAAATAAAAAAAAAATAAACTGTTATAGGTGTTACTCAATATCCAATAAATCTTAAAGAGCACATTAAACCTATAAACTTTCCAATTATAATGCAAGATATAATTTAAATAGAGGGACATCCATCTACCCCTTCTTGTATATTTGCAGCATTGTAAATAAATGGACATAACCCTTCTGCAGCAGATGGCAACACTTACATGTAACCCTGTGCAGATCTTCTTTGGAAACGTATGGGAGATGGGCTTGTGGGGGTCTGAGGCGGAGTTTTTGACAACGGATCCCAGCCGTGCTTGCTTTAAATCCCCTCTTGGATACCGCTTGCTCTCGGAGGCAGTGGCACAAGATCAGCTTCTCTGCTGCAGAAATGGAAATCCAAGACAAAATTAAGGCTCCCTGTTGCCGCAAAGCACATGCACATTAGCTTGCAGCCTCTCCTCTGCCACACTCCTCCTCTCCATAACTGTCTTCTCTATACTGCGGACCTTTGTCTGTAGTCCTCCTCTCTGCTGTCTGGATCTCCCCAATACTGACTATGCTAATCTCATGCAGCCCCGCTCAGTGAAGTCTCTCAGGTGCAGTCAGTCAGGAGCGGAGGAGGCGCCAATGTGCGCGCCACAGTCAGGGATCATCATTCAATTCATCATGGAACTAGTTATTGAAGAAAAAAAAAAAGTTGAAAAAAACATTTTTTTTGCTGAAGCTGGGGGACCTCCTGCCAGGGCCTGGTCACAGTTACGACAGCTGCACCCCCAGTAGATTTAACTATTAATTATATTCACAATTTATGCTCAGAACTCCTAAAATCTTAATCAGTACATACCTTACATTCTGAAACTTGGATATTAAACCAATAATTACTTTTTTTCCATAAATAACAAACTTGTCTAAACATTAATTATTTTTATTCAGTTTTTAATTGATTGGAATTGATTTGTAATATAATGTATACATTCATTTAGGATTTATGAAGTAAAGTAAATGTTTGGGATTATGTAAGCATGAAGCCTTTTATTCATCTATGAATTAAATATCTTAAATACAGACTGAAGGAAGAAGTATTTTTTTTAAATAATTATTCATTTCTGTTAGCAATAATTTTCATGTTCTTTGACAGTATGCTGGATATTTTGAGAATATATAATCATAATGGAAATGTATATATTATGTATGTATACTCCTACACATAAATCTTTTGTTGGTTATTTATTTTAACCTATTCACTACTGGGAGTTTCAGAGAAAAACTTGCACAAAATACAGGAGAATTATTATTAGCATTTTGCTGTCACTCCATTTAAAGGGACAGTCAACACCAGATTTTTTTGATGTTTTAAAAGATAGATAATCCCTTTTATTACCATTCCCCAGTTTTGCATAACCAACACATATAGTTTACATGAACTAGCTCTCCCCTGTTGTAAAAAGCAAATAAAAAAGCATGTGATAAGAGGCGGCCTTCAAGGGCTTAGAAATTATCATATGAGCCTTTCTAGGTTTAGCTTTCAACCAAGAATACCAAGAGTACAAAGCAAAATTGATGATAAAAGTAAATTGGAAAGTTGTTAAAAATGACATGCCCTATTTGAAACATAAAAGTTGTTTTTGGACTTGACTGTCCCTTTAAACAGACAAAACTATTTATATTTTTAAGCAGATAACCCAAGGTATTGATCTAGGCCCATTTTGGTATATTTCATGGCACAATTTCACTGCCAAATGCAATCAAATAAAAAATTTTCACAAACTTTGGGTTTCTCACTGAAATTATTTATATACGGCTTGTGCAATCATGGCACAAAAGTTTGTAAAAGCTCCTCTAGGATCCCCTTTGTTCAGAAATAGCAGACATATATGGCTTTGCAAATGCTTTTTGGTAATTAGAATGCCCCTAATTGCAGCTGTGCACCACACTTCTATTATTCCCGGCAGTGATGGGGTTAATTAGGTAGCTTGTAAAGTTAATTTTAGCTTTAGTGTAGTGATTACCCTCCTACCTGACACTTCCCACCTCCTGATTCCTTACCAAACAGTTTTCTTCCTTCCCTCACCCCCATTGGTCACCCCCATCTTAAAGGGACAGTCTACAATATAATTTTTCTTGTTTTAAAAGATGGATAATTTTTTTTTTATTTGATCGCATTTGGCGGTGAAATGATGGCATGAAATATACCAAAAGGGGCCTAGATCAATACTTTGGGTTGTCTACTACACTACACTAAAGCTAAAACTAACCATACAAGCTCCCTACAAGCTCCCTAATTAACCCCTGCACTGCTGGTCATAATACATGTGTGGTGTGCAGCGGCATTTAGCGGCCTTCTAATTACCAAAAAGCAATGCCAAAGCCATATATGTCTGCTATTTCTGAACAAAGGGGATCCCAGAGAAGCATTTACAACCATTTGTGCCATAATTGCACAAGCTGTTTGTAAATGATTTCAGTGAGAAACCTAAAATTGTGAAAAATTTAACGTTTTTTTTAATTTGATCACATTTGGCGGTGAAATGGTGGCATGAAATATATAGCGAAATGGGCCTAGATCAATACTTGGGGTTGTCTACTACCCTACACTAAAGCTAAAATTACCCCAAAAAGCTCCCTACATGCTCCCTAATTAACCCCTTCACTGCTGGGCATAATACATGTGTGGTGCACAGTGGCATTTAGCAGCCTTCTAATTACCAAAAAGCAACGCCAAAGCCATATATGTCTGCTATTTCTGAACAAAGGGGATCCCAGAGAAGAATTTACAACCATTTATGCCATAATTGCACAAGCTGTTTGTAAATAATTTCAGTGAGAAACCGAAAGTTTGTGAAAAAATTTGTGAAAAAGTGAATGATTTTTTGTATTTGATCGCATTTTGGCTGTGAAATGGTGGCATGAAATATACCAAAATTGGCCTAGATCAATACTTTGGGATGTCTTCTAAAATATATATATATATATATATACATTTCAATGGATATTCAGGGATTCCTGAAAGATATCAGTTTTCCAATGTAACTAGCGCTAATTTTGAAAAAAAGTGGATTGGAAATAGCAAAGTGCTACTTGTATTTATGGCCCTATAACTTGCAAAAAAAAGCATAGAACATGTAGACATTGGGTATTTCTGAACTCAGGACAAAATTTAGAAACTATTTAGCATGTTTTTTTTTTGGTGGTTGTAGATGTGTAACAGATTTTGCGGGTCAAAGTAAAAAAAAAGTGTGTTTTTTTCCATTTTTTCCTCATATTTTATACATTTTTTATAGTAAATTATAAGATATGATGAAAATAATGGTATCTTTAGAAAGTCCATTTAATTGCGAGAAAAACGGCATATAATATGTGTGGGTACAGTAAATGAGTAAGAGGAAAATTACAGCTAAACACAAACACCGAAAAAATGTAAAAATAGCCTTGGTCCCAAACGGACAGAAAATGTAAAAGTGCTGTGGTCATTAAGGGGTTAAGCAAATTTCTAATTTACTCCTATAATCAATTTTTCTTAGTTCTCTTGCTATCTTTATTTAAAAAGCAGAAATGTAAAGCTTAGGAACCAGCCCATTTTTTTCAGAACCTGGGTTATGCTTGCTTATTGATGGCTAAATTTAGCCACCAATAAGCAAGCACTATCCAGGGTGCTGAACCTAAAATGGGCCATCTCCTAAGTTTTACTTTTTTGCTTTTTAAATAAAGATAGCAAGAAAACGAAGAAAAAATGATAATAGGAGTAAATAGAAAGTTGCTTTAAATTGCATGCTCTATCTGAATCGTGAAAGAACAAATTTAGGTTTATATCCCTTTAAGTACTGGCAGACAGTCTATCAATAATTTTTTTTTTTTTTTTTTATTTTTTCTGCTTTGTAGGATCCCCCTTACCCTCCAACCTCCCTGATCCCTCCTAAACAGCTCTCTAAACCTCCCCCCTCTAACTAGTGCCGCATTCTTAGGTACTGGTAGCTGTCTGTCAGTACCTAAAAAATATATTCTTTTTTTTTTAAATAATTTTTTAATTTTATTTTGTTTTGTTTTTTTGTAGTGTAGTGATTCCACCACCGCCCCCCCCTCCTGCGATCATAAGTTAGGGACCCCCCCCACACCCCTTTTCTGTAGTGTAGCTACCCCATCCCTCCCTCCTCTCTCCCCCCTCCGCTGCTGAGCCACCCACACACCTCTCAGATGCCTTCCTGCCACACTAACAGCTGATCGCTACACACAGTGACACAGACTGTGTCACTGTGTGTAACGATCAGGCATCTTCCCTCATATGGAACCTGAGCACTGATTACTCCCGTTCTCGGCTGTAATTTAGCAGCCAAGACTGCTTGAGCTTCCTGAAGCTCAGACATATATATATATATATATATATATATATATATATATATATATATATATACGGTATATATATATATATATAGTGTATGCGCCCCCACTTATGCATGTCTACATTTGGGGGATTGAGAATATTTTGATGTATATGAACAATATAGTAATATCTTTGAAACACATATCTCACTTTGGTTGAGATATGTGGATGATATTTTAATTTTATGGAAAGGCCCAATTGAAGTTCTAAAAGAATTTGTCACAAATTTAAACATTAAAAACCGCAATATTTTACTGACAATGGTATATGATGCCAAGGAATTGGCTTTTTTGGACATCTTGATTAGAAAGGAAGTTACTGAAAACTTTAGAAAAAGTACAGCCACAAACAATATTTTGGAGGCATCTAGTTGCCATCCTCAGCACCTTAAAAAAACTGTCCCTTATATTTAGTTTCTACGTCTCAAAAGAAACTGTTCCTCAAAAACCAAATTTGAATATCACGCGGAATTAATGCAAGAAAGGTTTATTAATTGAGGGTACTCAAAAAAGATAATTCAATCGTCTCTGAATAAAGTTAGGAAGAAAGACAGAGACACACTCCTCTACCAGTCAGGAATCCAATCAACTCAAAACTTAACTAGATTCGTAACCAAATATAATTGCCAATCGACAAAGATCAGAGAAATACTGTCTAAGCACTGGCACATCCTTACCCTAGATGAAAAAGTAAAAGAAAGGGTAGGTGAATATCCATTGTTGACCGCAAAAAAAGCACCACGTTTGAAAAATAAACTGGTGCAAAGTAAATTTGTAAGGTCTCCATCTTTGAACTGGTTAGGGCTCAGGCAAGAAGTAAAGGGAAGCTACCCTTGTGGCCACTGCGTGTATTGCCCCTATATGCAGAAAAGCAAAACATTTGCAACTAATAATAATAAATTGTACAATATTAGAATTTTTGCTAACTGCAATTCTGTAGGAGTAGTATATTTATTACATTGTTCCTGTCCATTTTTCTATATAGGAAAAACAAAGAGCGTTTTTAAAGAAAGGATTCAGGAACATAGAGATGATATAATATATGGCAGGGATACTAGCGTAGCAAGACACTTTGCCTTGTACCATAAAAATAATCCAGCATCTTTAATGTTTATTGGGATTGATAGAGGAATACTGAGTGGTAGAGGTAGAGATGAAGACAAATGTCTCCTTAGAAAGGAGTTTAGATGGATCTATATTCTCCAAACATTGTCCCCAAGAGAGTTAAATGAAGTAATAGAGTATGCTCCATTTTTTAAGCTTTGTTGGTTTGTTCTATGCAATAAGTTAGTTCTACTATGATATTTCATATTGTTCATGAAAGAACGAAAATTAAAATTGATTTTCAAAATACAGCTACACTAATTGGGCTTTTTAGCCAAGATTAATAAAAAAAGGGGGGTTCCACTATGATTTAATGTTATATTCCTTGCCCTATTTATAAATTGTGGCTGCGTTATAAAGTAATTTATTTTACTAATAAAACCTAGCCTAGGCTTAACTTAGTATAACCTGTTGTGGAATTGATCCTAAAAACCTAAGGAAACCTATAAGACTACACTGAAATCCAAATTGTGGCCCTTCTATTTTAAAATATAAATGAATGATATATTCTAATAAGAACATTTCTGTTTAAAATTACTAATCCGTCTGCTGTCTTTTCATTTATAGTTACATTCTCCAAATAAACGTAAGCACAAAGGTGATGATTCTAACGTATATAATATTACCACTCAAAAAGTCCCTTTTTAAATTCTACATATACTGGATGACATTTGATGTCACACTTACTTAGAATAGAATTAATATATTACTCAACTTAGATTTAATTAAATTAAGAAAGAATGAATGTCCACTTCCCTATTCATTCCATAGGGTTCCAAAGTCTGAAGGGAGTGGATCCAGAATGTCTCCCTTTGTCTTATGCGTAACATCCTGTCTCCCCTTCTCTCGTCCAATACTACCTGTTCAATTACTTTAAATCGTAAACTTGAAGGGTCGTTGTTATGGACCCTTCTAAAAAGGTCTGTCACTCCATGGGACATATCTCCATTTTCAATATTAGCTATATGCTCTAGGACCCTCCTCTTGACAGTTCTTTTGTTCCTACCCACGTACTGATAATGGCAAGCACACTCCAAAACGTACACTACATATTTGGAGTGGCAATTCATAGATGTCTTTATTGTTTTTTTAAAATCATGGCCCTGTGATATTATTTGTTTGTTGTTTTGGACAGTTTTTACGATTGCATCTTAAAAAAACAAAATTGGCTTTATTAAGCCAATTCTTATTGGGCTCTTGTTTTAAATGGCTTGGAGCTAAAATATCTTTTATATTTTTATTTTTCCTAAATACCACTGTAGGGATTCTATCCAAAGATTTTTTTAGGATAGGATCTTCCAGTAGTACATGCCAGTGCTTCCTTATAGCTCTTTTGATTCTCCATGATTCATCATTATATTTAGTCAGAAAAACTCAGGGTATTGCAGTAGCCCAATACTTGGATGATATTCTGGTGCAAGTACCATCCTTTACCCTTGTGGAAGAATTTTCAGAGTCGCTTCTCAGTCTTCTTCGATCACATGGATGGAAGGTAAACTTGGAAAAGAGTTCTCTTATCCCAAGTACCATGGTGGAATTCCTGGGTACTATAATCTATAGTTAACAGACCAGAGATGTTGCAAGCTAACTTTGGCATGTTTTGCCCTCTGGACCTCCTTGAGTCTCTCTGTGGCTCAGCGTATGGAGGTGATTGGTCTCATGGTGTCCTGCATGGACATCATTCCTTTTGCCAGGTTCCGTCTCAGACCTTTTCAACTGTGCATGCTGAGGCAGTGGAACAGCGATCATTCAGATCTCTCTCAACAGATTGTATTAGACAGCTGGTCGAGAGAATCGCTCTCTTGGTGGCTCTGTCAAGATCATCTGTCCCAAGGGAAATGCGTCTTAAGACTATCCTGGGAGATTGTGACTACGGATGCAAGCCTATCCAGATGCGGAGCTGTTTGGGGTGCCAGGAAGGCACAAGGGTTGTGGACTCAGGAGGAGTCCTCCCTCCCGATCAATATTTTGCAGCTATGGGCAATCTTCAAGGCTTTGAAGACTTGGCCACTTCTGGGTTTGTACCAGTTTATCAGACTCCAATCAGACACTGTAAACTCGGTGGCTTACATCAACCATCAGGGGGGAACAAGAAGTTCCTTGGCGACAAAGGAAGTATCTGAAATTCTGGAGTGGGTGGAAGCCCACAGCTGTTCGCTGTCACGATCCACATTCTGGGTGTGGACAACTGGGAAGCAGATTTTCTCAGCAGGCAATCCTTCCATCCAGGGGAATGGTCTCTCCATCCTGATGTGTTTGCAGAGATATGCAGCAAGTGGGGGACACCAGAGATAGATCTCATGGTTTCCCATCTCAATATCAAGCTACCCAGGTATGGGTCCACGTCGAGGGATCCCCAAGAGGATCTAATAGATGCACTAGCAGTGCTCTGGAGGTTGAAATTCATATATCTTTTTCCTCCATTATCGCTTCTTCCTCAAGTGGTGGCCGCATCAAGCAGGGGCGGGTATCAGTAATCCTGATTGCTCCATCGTGGTCGCAAAGGACGTAGTTTGCGGATCTAGTGGGGATGTCCTCATCTCCTCCATGGAAGTTATCTTGTCGCAGAGACCTGCTGATATAAGGTCCATTTGTTCATCAAAATCAAGATTCTCTGAGGCTGACTGCGTGGAGATTGAACGCTTAGTCTTAGCCAAAAGAGGTTTCTCTGAGATACTCTTATTCAAGCTCGTAAACCAGTTACTCAGCGTATCTACCACAAGGTGTGGAGGACCTACTTATTCTGGTGTGACAAGCGTGGTTTTTCCTTGTACAGAGTTAAGGTTGCCAGGATGGGCTGGAGAAGGGCCTTTTTGGTAGTTCCCTGAGGGGACAGATTTCGGCCTTGTCGGTTTTATTGCACAAAAGACTGGCTGAGCTTCCAGACATGCAGTCCTTTGTTATGGCTCTGATTAGGATCAGATTTGTGTTTAGATCTGGGACTCCTACTTGGAGCCTAAATCTTGTTCTTCAGGTTTTGCAACAGGTTTCGTTTGAGCCTCTGCATTCCGTTGACATTAAATTGTTATCTTGGAAGGTTCTCTTTTGATTGGCTATTGCCTCTGTGCGCAGAGTTTCTGAGATCTCTGCTTTGCAATGTGAGCTCCCTTATCTGATTTTTCATGCAGATAAGGCAGTTTTATGTACTAAATTAGGTTTTCTTCCTAAGGTTGTGTCAGATCGCAACATCAATCAGGAGGTTGTGGTTCCTTCCTTGTGTCCTAATCCTTCTTCATCAAAGTAACACTTACTTCACAATTTGGATGTGGTATGCGCCTTGAAGTTCTATCTTCAAGCTACTAAGGAGTTTAGACAATCTTCCTCTTTGTTTGTTGTCTATTCGGGGAAGCGTAAGGGGCAGAAGGCTACTTCGACTTCCCTATCTTTTTGGTTAAGTAGTGTCATCCTCTTAGCTTACGAGACAGCGGGACATCGTCCTCCTGAGAGGATAATGGCTCATTCCACTAGAGCAGTGGCTTCCTCTTGGGCCTTTAAGAATGAGGCATTAATGGATCAGATTTGTAAGGCAACTACCTGGTCCTCCTTACATACTTTTTTCAAAATGTTACAAGTTTGATGTTCTTGCTTCGGCTGAAGCAGCTTTCGGGAGAAAAGTTTTGCAAGCTGTGGTGCCCTCAGCATAGGGTCCGCCTCTTCCTTTTTGTTCCCTCCTGTTATTCATTCAGTGTCCTCTGGAGCTTGGGTATAGTTTTCCCAACAGTAAGAAATGAAGCCGTGGACTCTCCCTATCTTAGGAAGGAAAACATAATTTATGCTTACCAGATAAATTCCTTTCCTTCCGAACAGGAAGAGTCCACGGCCCCTGCACATTTTTTTCTTGTCTATGGGGGTCCCCTATTATTTATTTTATTTTACTGGCACCATTTATACCTTAATATTTCTCCTACTATTCCTTGTTCCCTCGGCAGAATGACTGGGGTAATGAGGAAGTGGGAGGGATATTTAAGCCTTTGGCTGGGGTGTCTTTGAATCCTCCTGGTGGCCAAGTGTTGTATTTCCCAACAGTAAGGAATGAAGCTGTGGACTCTCCCTATCCGGAAGGAAATTCATTTATCTAGTAAACATAAAATATGTTTTTTATTTTTGTTTCAGTTTATCAGTTAAGTGTTGGATCCAGCACTCTATTTGTTCTAAAGAATTTGGGTGCTCCACCTTAGGGCTTACTGTACAGAATTGATATAAGCTAAAATGTTTTTGGTGTTTAATTTAATTCCTGAATGAAGTGAATGCATAGTCAATTCCTATGATCAGACAACATTATTTAGGAATAATTAATTGCTATTTTACCAGCAGTACATTCGTGCTTTTTGATGAATATTTAAATGTGCATGTTCAGAAGTTTAGGTCTGATCATATCTTGTTGATTTAGGTTAGGCTAGGAGTTGTCCCTTCATTCCCTGCTGGTTATTTTTGTTACCCTGTGTGTTTGGAGCAGCTTGCATTTACATGCATGGGTATTTTATGTTGGTAAACTCTAAATGTGATACCTAGTTTATATTTGCTTAATATTAGAGGTTAGAAGTGCATGGAGAGGCCATGCACCCCCAGTAGAGAACAAGGCATGTTCAGTTTGTAATACAATTAATAAATAAACTATATAGAGAGTATAGAATTACCCTTAAAATCTGCTACCCCGAAATCCTACTGCCCTAGGCATAACAATTTATTTGGCTTAGGCCAAAATATACTTCTTCTGTATCCTCCTTGTATTGAATTCAAAATGATGGTGGTTTCTGGTGTCCATATTGGAGCAGTTGGTGGATACTCTGGGATTATTTTTCTAATCACAAAGCCCGTGTTAGCACATCTTCAGCTAATATGCATATATCTCTTCAAAGTACATGGGAAGTTTTACTTTATATTATTATATCTTTTGAGAATGCTGTTTTCCTATGGCCCAGTGTAATAGCAATACATATCCTCACCACCCAAATACTTTGTTAGAGTTAAAATGTCTGATATGTAACCTAAAACAAATGAACATGTTAAATAGCACATTATAAATGCAAACATTTTTTTTATATGATCACATTTGGTGGTGAAATGATGGCATGAAATAGAAATTATTTGTAGTGAAGGGGTTAATTATTTTATTTGGCTGTTTTTCCTGTAAATATATTTGAATTATTTGCTTGTTCTACTTCATACAGACAGGCTTGAGTACCTCTTACACTTAAGTATAGCAAAATTTACCTGAGCTAGCAACATTCTACACATTAATTGGTTAGCTCAGAGGATAAGATCATTTGCACCTGGCCGCAGCAAAGGAGATTAGGACCATGGGCCAGGTTTTATTTTTTTATTTTATTTATAATCCAACAGTGTGATAACACAGAGAGATAAAAAAAAACCCACAAAACACAACTATGCCAGTGAGATTTCAACTTGCATCTCGCAGGATGCCAAACAAGCGGAAAAAAAGAATAAAATACATTCATATTTATGTCATAGATGTAAGGATAAACAATTTTAACACATTTCTTTTGCAATGCTGTGCTTATTTACTGATGTATGGTAGGATTTTAATTTCTCTTTAATTTGCTGTTTCATATGATAGATACATTACAGCCATGGATAAGATAGGGAAGGAGGACGTTCCAGTGCAATCTTACTTTGGAATGTGCTAAAAAAAACTTAATGCTAATTCATACATACACCAGATGAAAAACTTTGCTTTCACCCAACTTCTTAATGAACCCGGACACTCCAGTGTGTGGCACAAAGAGAGAGAGGGAGAAATTACAAGTGGATCTGCAATCAATACATTATGTGAGGCATTAACCTCACCCAAATAATCCAACATGCCCGTGTTAGTGCACCCTAGACTATTGCATGATAAAAAATAATAATATAGAGCTGTAATATGAGTGCAAAAATAGTGCTATTGTGCACAGGAGGCTTTACTTGATATTATATTATTATCTCTTTTGAGAATGCTGTTTTTTCCCATGGCCCAGTGTAATAGCAATACATATCCTCACAACCCAAATACTTTGTTAGAGTTAAAATGTCTGATATGTAACCAAAACAAACGAACAAGTTAAATAGCTCATTATAAATGCAAACAACATTTATTCATTTTAACAGTATGTTATGAAATATTCACCCACTGGGTCCTGTGTAATGCTGTAATATGGAAGTGGTGGGTGTGACCCAGTAAAAGCATTATGGGACTCAATGTGCAAACTCTTAGTTTTAAAACCCTAACATAAATAAATAACATTTATAAACCAGTGTAATAATAAAAAGTCAAATGAACTATCAATCTAATTTGCCATAAAAACAACCTGATTGGCAGTGCTTGTCCCTTATCAGATGTGAAGTGCAATGGTTGTTCCAGGCCAGTCATATTAGCACCACTCCAAAATGTCCTTATTGTTTTACTTTTACTTTTACTTTTTTTTTTTAATTAAAGCTTTCCAAGAGCAGATATGTAAATACATTCCTTTTAAATACATTCATTAGCCATTGTTTATCAAATAAAAAGTAAAATGTATCTAACAAGTAAAATATATGTTCCCATAGACCTTATCGAAGGCCTTTTCTGCGTCTACTGCTTGCGGACAAGCCTTTGGCAGTACAGGTGGGTTGTAATTTTTATTTTGTAATGTCCAATAGTGAGAAAGAAGAAGTTGTAACTTCCTAATGTTTGAAACTGAGGATCGACCCTTAACAAACCCCGTCTGATCCTTATGTATGAGAAGCTGTAGTGTTTTTGCTAATCTGTTTGCTAATATTTTTGTTAGGATTTTATAATCGTTATGCAGTAACGATATTGGTCGATATGATTCTCTTAAAGTTGGGTCTCTTCCTGGTTTAGCTATCAGGGTGATATGTGCTTCTACAAACCTGTTAGATATGTCTGCCCTCCCTGAAACTAGGCAATTATACAGTGTTGCTAAATCAGTCATAATGTTAGGGTTCAGAATTTTGTAAAATTTGCCTGGTAGGCCATGAGGGCCTAGCTTTTATCCTTGAGGCAGATCCTTAATGACCTTGCTAATTTCTTGTGTAGTGATAGGTATACTATTCTATTCCTACAGATTCTAGGGTTGGTAGTTGAGGTAGGTTTAGTTCAGACCGAAAGTGGTCTTTAAAATTCTTGTCTATGGGTGCTGAGTTATAGAGTTTTTGGTAATATTCTATAAAGGCTTTAGAGATTGTACTGTTGTCTGATACTACTGAGTCTCCCATTTTTATATCTGTTATAAGCTCATATGGGTTTAGTACTTGGTCAGTGCTGCAAGGTATTTTCCAAATTTATTACCAAATCTGTAACAGAAACCCGATGCTCTGTTCAATGTATGTAGTGAGTTGTCTAACAAGTAAGTGTCTCTCTGCTGTTTAATCTAATAGTATTTACTTCTGTTAGGTAATATAGGGCATGTTAAGTATTTATTATAAGCATTTTTAAGTTGGCGGATTAAGAGGTCTGATTTAGCTTTGTATTGCTTTTTTATTTTTATTGTGTAAGAGGTAATAGATCCTCTCAGGACCACGTTCACAGCTTCCCAGTAAAGCATTGGTTGGTTAATGTGGGGTTCATTTGATTCTTTATAATGTTGCCATTCAGTACTTAAAAAGATATGATGAGAATCTCCATTTGTTTGATTTTCTTTCTGGAATATGCACATCTAACACTAATTGGATAGGGGAATGGTCTGAGAGTGTCATATCTAATATCTTTGTTCACTCAACTTTTGGGATTATGTAAGGGGATATTTGGAAGTAATCAATACGGGATAGGGTGTGTTGCTGCGGATAAGCATGTGTAACCTTTAATTTCTGGGATTTTATCTTTCCAGATTTCCCTCAGATTTAGTGTATTTCTAAACATAGCCATGAAACGGGGGTCTCTTTTAGAATATTTGGTGTCAATTTGGATAATTCCAGGTGATGTGGGATCTCAGAATCTATCAAGGGTCGTCTGCGGAGCTATGTTGTAGTCACCTCCTATCACTATTGGGAGATCCAAAAACGGTAGTAGTTTATTGTGTATCATATTCCAAAACTCCTATTTGTTATTCGGTCGGCCATATATTCCACAGATTACTAAATTACATTCATATAATTTAATTTGTATTATAATATATCGCCCTTTGCTGGGTACAGTAGTGAGACAGTTTTTCTCAATGAGTTTCTTGCAATACGGTGCAAATTCTCTCCTTCTCCTAGTAAGATCTTTGTCTCCTACTGTGATCCCCACTCTGTTCGATCTTTCCAACTGGTATGGTAGTGTGTTTTCTGGAAGTTTGAGAAGTTCAGGTAATATTCTGTCTGCAAAATCTATAAGGGTTGAACTTCTGACTGTTTCTGGTAGCTCTACTATGCATAATTTATTGCGGTGTGATCTATTTTCTAGATCATCCATTTTCTCGGATAACGCTGCATTCTGTTTTTGTAGGGCTGTAATACTAGTAGATTGAGATCATTGCAAATCTTTAACCTCTGAGATGCAGTGCTCTGCCCTGGGGATTCTAGTGGAGATTTGTTTAAGGTCAGCTGCCATTTAATCTATACCTGTCTGTAACTGCTCCATCTTTAGGAGAAACAGTGCTGAATGTTGTGTGACAATTGGATGTGTATCATGTCCCATTGTGTCTAATACAGTGTCCTTATTTTCTGTTGGTGCAGGAGTCTCCGACTTGTTTTTGCTTGGCTGCCATTGTGTCTGTAGCTTATAGCTGGTGTAATACTTCTGCATGCAGAGCACACTTTAGGCAATCAGTTTGGGACTTGCTGTGTGCAGCTGTCAGGTGGTATTGTTTCACTAAGTCCTTATATATAGGATGAGGCTTGCCGCAGAGAGTTACTTGTTTATGTATTTAGAGATTATTGTCTTTTGTCATGAAGTTGTGAGACCGCGTTTTTGAAGCCCCCTACAATCCTTTGAGGGTTAAAAATGAACAACCGGCAAGAATTGGGAGTCCGCAGTTATTGTATTATTATTATTATTATTCTTTATTTATAAAGCGCCAACAGATTCCGCAGCGCTGTTCATAGGTAACAAAGATAAAAGGACAGTACAATATGAGACACCAGACAAATTTTAACAAACAAATACAGGAGGAATTGGGAGCCCTGTTCCCGTGGAAACTTACAATCTAAATGGGTAGGAGGGTGAGAAACAGGAGGTGGGGACTGCAAAGGTGGGAATGATGTTAGTGTGAAGTTAGATGAGGGCAACTATTAGGCAAGTGGAATTCATTAGTTACTGATTTGGTTATAGGCTTCCCTGAACAAGAAGGTCTTTAGGGAGCGTTTAAAGGAGGAGAGGTTGGGGGAAAGTCTGACAGCACGAGGAAGTGCATTCCAGAGGGTTGGTGCCGCACAAGAGAAGTCTAGCATAAGAGGAGGTGATGGTAGAAGAGGCAAGGAGTAGATCGTTGTTGGATCTTAGGGAACGGGCTGGAGTATATTTGTTGATGAGTGAGGACAGGTATGGGGGACAGCATTGGTGAGGGCTTTGTAGGTCAAAGTGATAATTTTGAATTTAATTCTGCTGTGAATGGGGAGCCAGTGAAGGGACTCACAAAGGGGTGCGGCAGATACAGAGCGTTGGGAGAGGTGGATTAGCCTAGCAGAATTTATGAATTTAGGAAGGCATAACTTGATTGAAGACTTTTGCTGGTTTGCTAGATGAGGGAGTGTTTCTAAATCTGCATTCTTTTTTCATTGTGCTGTAATATCTTTGGGTCTGCTATGTTGTTTTGTAAATATGCTCATATATTGTATTATATGCTGAAGAGTATTATCTTTCTCTTTTAACTGTGTTATAGGTGTATAATGAACTGGTTAAAATTTTGCTTTGGGAGTGCAGTGGATGAAATCACCACATGGTAATGGCAGCTGAAACTAAGTCCCTTTATCTCTCCGGTTTCCTTGAGTTGCTTGTGAGCCTTACGTGACTGCTCCCCTTCCACTGGCTCTACATGTGTCCAAGGTCGCTGAATGGAATGGTCTTACCCTTCAGTATTGAATTTTCAAGCCTTGTGTGTGGGCCTTAATGCGCTGATATTGCGCTCTGTGTGTTTTCCAGCTCCCAGTGTTGGAGCAAGTGTTAGGGCTCCTCACTCGATCTTTACCGGGCAGGGGAAGGATTATCCTGACTAAGAGTGGGTCTTTGATGTTATTTGGCCTGTATTTTTCGGAGCAGCCACGGAGCTCCTACTCCGCGTCAATGGCCCTCCCACCGGAAGTCCCGCATTGTTTTGCTTTTATTGAACAAACACAAATGATTGAAGCACCCCAAGCTGTGACTGTGATTTTGTTTCAGTTTAATTAAAGAAGCACACATGTTCCTTTATTAATTAATAGATACCCGTTTGCCATTAATAAAAGACTGGAATTGGGCCCAGTATTTTTTATTTATTTTTTTACTTAAAAGATGTATGCTCATTAACAATTCATCAACAGCTGCTATCCTGTTCAGTATGTTGGATGTCATAATCATTTGTTTCTATCATGGAACAGATGTTAAACTACTGTACTCAAAATGGATAACAATTTGTTTTCTTTAGCTTAAGAAACCATATCTATATAAAGTAAATCCTAGAAGTTATGTTTTTTTTATCAAATTGCTGGAATTCTTTATGATAAATAAAAATCTCTATGTTTATATTGTATCTATAAAGAGAAACCCAGCTGTGTTTTAGGCAGCACATAATAGTGATAATGCACTTACTTGATTAGCATCAAAAACATTTATTTTGTGCAAGCCAGGTGTAAACATTTTTTAAACAAATTTACTACATGTTTGCTGCAATTTAAAAAAAAGCCAAACTCCACCAACCAAGTTAACATATTTGGAGGAGCCATTTGGGGCATAAGCCTGCAGATAAGGTTAACCACGATTAGTATAAATTTAATTGTTATGCGGTTTTTATCATTTGCAGCTCTGAGAATTAGAGGAAATATTCAGAGCTAAATTACATGAGAAAGGTACATAATAAATATTGGAAGTATATTGCAAAGTTGTTTTATTACACATTACTAAACAATTTTTAAAACAATTTCAAAGTATTTACTGCGACTTTAAGTGGACACAGAACATTTCTTTTGCTTGAAAAAGCATAATCTAAACATATTTTTGTTGTGTTTTTGTTTTTGTGTATAGAAAAGTAAAGTAATATTTTCTCCCAAATAGGTTGTGAGATTTCCAGGTCAATTACTCCTGGGAATTACTCTTTCTTACCACTTGGAGGAGGCAAATATTCCCAAACCCCAAGAGCTCTATAAAACCCCACCTCACAGGTACCTCAGTTTCTACTTTGCCTCCCCTGGAGGTTTTTGAAGATGTGCATTTGATTCTTCAGAGAGAGAGGGGTTTTCAGTCTATATTGAGGCCCGGTTACCCCTCAGAGTACAGTGCTTGTCAGAGGGATGTATATGGGGTATGGTTTGTGTCTCTTTTTCACCTTATGGAAATTCTGTCACAGACCCTCCATAATTGGTTGCAGGGACTTGTCTTTTGCCCCTTCTATTCCATAACCTCTGCTGATATGTTTCAGTACTGGTTTGGCTGTCCACTGGTTGTTTGCTGATAGATGTGTGTCTATTGTTCGGCTCAGTGCACCTTGTCTGATTAGGGCAGAGAAACGTGTTGCAAGTGTTTTTATATGACTATATGTAGGTCTTTTTAATAAATTTGTTCTTTTATATTCAAAAGTGGAAGCGTTCCTTTTGTTCCAGTTTTTGACCCTATTCCGATGCTGAAAGAGGAAAATTACCTGCAGCTAAACCTGATTGTGGTCATGTTGATTTCTCAATTCGTTTAACCATAAAAAAACCTGTTGGATTTTTGAATACGATCATTTGGATTTCTGGAGGCGTTTATGCTATAAGAGAGCTTTCTGGATAGCTTGGATATCCTAGCCGGTCTGTAATTCTCTTTTATGGTGGTCCCTTAATTTGAATAGATTTCTTCACATATATCTAATTCAATATTGTTGAACTTGTGATACGCTATGTTGCGCCCCCAATTTTTGGCTTGTATCATTATAAAGCTGGAAGACAGTACTTCTTTTAACCCCTTAATGACCAGACCATTTTTCAATTTTCTTACCCTTAATGACAAAGGCTATTTTTACATTTCTGCTGTGTTTGTGTTTAGCTGTAATTTTCCTCTTATTCATTTACTTTACCCACACATATTATATACCGTTTTTCTCGGCATTAAATGGAATTTCTAAAGATACCATTATTTTCATCATATCTTATAATTTCCTATAAAAATTTTTATAAAATATGAGGAAAAAATGGAAAAAAAACACTTTTTCTAACTTTGACCCCCAAAATCTGTTACACATCTACAATCACCAAAAAACACCCATGCTAAATAGTTTCTAAATTTTGTCCTGAGTTTAGAAATACCCAATGTTTACATGTGCTTTACTTTTTTTGCAAGTTATAGGGCAATAAATACAAGCAGCACTTTGCTATTTCCAAACCACTTTTTTTCAAAATTAGTGCTAGTTACATTGGAACCCTGATATCTTTCAGGAAAACCTGAATAACCCTTGACAAGACATCCCAAAGTATTGATCTAGGTCCATTTTGGTATATTTCATGCCACCATTTCACCGCCAAATGTGATCAAATAAAAAAAAAAGTTAAATTTTTCACAAATTTTGTCACAAACTTTAGGTTTCCCACTGAAATTATTTACAAACAGCTTCTGCAATTAAGGCACAAATGGTTGTAAATGCTTCTTTGGGATCCCCTTTGTTCAGAAATAGCAGACTTATATGGCTTTGGGGTTGCTTTTTGGTAATTAGAAGGCCACTAATTGGCCCTGTGCACCACACGTGTTTTATGCCCAGCAGTGAAGGGGTTAATTAGGGAACTTGTAGGGAGCTTGTAGGGTTAATTTTAGCTTTAGTGTAGTGTAGTAGACAACCCGAAGTATTGATCTAGGCCCATTTTGATATATTTCATGCCACCATTTCACCGCCAAATGCGAGCAAATTATAAAAAAAAAATTCATTTTTCACAATTTTAGGCTTCTCACTGAAAGTATTTACAAACAGCTTGTGCTATTATGGCACAAATTGTTGTAAAAGCTTCTTTGGGATCCCCTTTGTTCAGAAATAGCAGACTTATATGGCTTTGGCATTGCTTTTTGGTAATTAGAAGGCCGCTAAATGCTGCTGCGCACCACACGTAAATTATGCCCAGCAGTGAAGGGGTTAATTAGGTAGGTTGTAGGGAACTTGCAGGGTTAATTTTAGCTTTAGGGTAGAGATCAGCCTCCCACCTGACACATCCCACCCCCTGATCCCTCCCAAACAACTCTCTTCCCTCCCCCACCCCACAATTGTCCCCGCCATCTTAAGTACTGGCAGAAAGTCTGCCAGTACTAAATAAAAGGAGGTTTTTTTTTTTTTTATAAAAAAAATAAAATATTTTAGCTGTGATGGACTCCTGCCTTAGCCCCAACCTCCATGATCCCCCCCCCCCAGCTCTCTAACCCTCTCCCCTATCTAATTGCCGCCATCTTGGGTACTGGCAGCTGTCTGCCAGTACCCAATTTGCCCCAAAAACAAAAGTATTTTTTCCTCTTTTGCAATTTTTTATGTTTTCTGTAGTGTACTGTTACTGGAGGTAAAGAGGATTTTCTTCCTCAGGATAAGAAGTCTGAGAGGAGATCTAAAGCTTCCAATTGTTTTTGTTCCTTTCGTCAGAATAAGAAACAAAAAGTTTCATCTGCTCAGAAGCAAGGCACCTCTGGCCTAGTGTGGAGACCTAGTGCTAACTGGAACAAGTCAAAGCAGGCAAAGAAATCTATCCCTACTACCAAAACTGCATAAAGATAGAGTGCAGGTCATGCCTTTTTCAAGAGGCTTGATTTCATTCTGTTCCAGATACATGGGTTCTGAATATAGTTTCCCAGGGTTATCGATTAGGATTCAAAACAAGGCCTCCCAGAAGAAGTTTTTTTCTGTCCAATATTCCAAGGAATCCCTTGAAGACTTAAGTGTTCTTTCAGTCAGTTTTGGGTCTTGAAACTATGAGAGTGATTGTGACAGTTACTTTGCAGGAACAGGGGATGGTATTTTATTCATTTCTCTTCATTGTTCCAAAAAAGAAAAATACTTTCAGACCAGTCCTGGATTTGAAAGCTCTAAACAGGCTTGTAAGAATTCTTTCTTTCCAAATGGAATCCATTCAGACTATTCTGCCTTTTGTTCAACAAGGGCAGTTTATGTCTACAACAGATTTAAAGAATGCTTATCTTCATGTTACAATACACAGGGAAAATTACCAGTTTCTGAGGTTTGCCTTTCTAGATAAGAATTTTCAGTTTGCTGCTCTATTTGGTCTGGCTACAGCACCAAGAAATTTCACAAAGGTTCTGGGTGCCCTATTGTCTGCGATCAGATCTCAGGGTATTGCAGTGTTTCCCAACCTGGCCAATATCTTGGTTCAAGTTAAATATTTTCCTTTAGCAGAATCTCACACCAAAAGATTGTTGTTGTCTCTTCAATGACATGGTTGGAGGATCAATTTTCCAAAGAGTTTTTTGGTTCCTCAGACAAAGGTAAGTGATCATGATCTTTCTCTAGCAGAACAGATAAAGTAAAAATTGGTGTCAGCTTCTCTGAACCTTCAGTCCCTCTCCTTTCCTTCTTTTGCTCTTTTAATAGAAGTTCTGGGTCTCATGAGTGCAGCTTCAGATGCAATTCATTTTGCTTCATTTTACATGAGACCTCTTCAGCTTTGTATGCTTCTTCATTGATGCAGGGATTATACTCAGCTGTCTCAAAGGATATCTCTGGATCCCAGTAAAAGTCAGTCTTTCTGACTTGGTGGCTGAATCATCAGTTCATTATTCAGGGGGCTTCTATTGCATGTCCTTCCTGGACTGTGATCACTGTAGATGCAAGTCTTTCAGGTTGGGGAGCTGTTTGGGGGTCTCTGAGAGCACAAGGAGTTTGGGAACCTCGGAATGCAAGGTTGCCAATAAATATTCGGGAAGTTTTATCTCCGTTTCCCAACAGACAATGTCACAGCAGTGTCTCATGCCAACCATTAGGGGAAAACTCAAAATTCTCTAGCAATGAGAGAAGTATCTCAAATTCTCTCTTGGGCAGAAACTCCTGCCTAATCTCTGTGATTCATATACCAGGAGTGAACAACTGTGAAGCAGACTTTCTCAAACTTTCTCAGTCGTCAATTTCTACATCCAGGAGAATGGTCCCTTCACCAGTATGTGTTCATTCAGATTGTGGATCACTGGGGTCTCCAAGATATAGATCTGATGGCTTCTCGTTTGAACAACAAACTTCCCTGGTACTTTGCGAGGTCCAGTCAGAGTTTTTGGATGCTCAAGTAGCTCCTTGGTTGTTTCAGCTTGCTTATCTGTTTCTTCCTCTGGTTTTTCTTCCAAGAGTCATCTCCAAGATAAGCATAAATAAATCAACAATAATCTGTATTGCCCAAGCTTGGCCTCACAGGATTTGGTATGCAGATCTGGTTCAAATGTCCAGTTGCCCTCCTTGGCCTATTTCTCTGCGGTCAGACCTTCTGTCTCAAGGTCCGCTTTTCGATCTGTATACAGTATAAAGTCTCTGAACTTGATGGCATGGAAATTAAATGGTTTGTACTTAGACAGAGAGGTTTCTTTGATTCTCTAATTGAAACCTTAATTCAGGTTTGTAAGCCTAAAGGAAGATTTATCATAAGGTTTGGAAGGGCTTCATTTCATGGTGTATAGATTATGGTTTGAAATGGCAATTTTCTGCTCTTTCATTTTTGTTTCATAGGAAAATTGCTAATCTTCCTGATATTCGTGGTTTTGTTCAGGCTTTGGCCGTATTAAAGGGACAATCAAGTCCAAAAAAACTTTCATGATTTAAATAGGACATGTAATTTTTTTTTTTAATTTTTATTTATATCCAACAAGGAAAGGTAACAATCAAATAGCAAAAAAAAAAAAAACCCATAAACATTGAAAGAAGAAAACAAGACTTTTTCAACCCAAATCTTGGGTATAACAAGTATGCAGATAATATATATACTTTGAACATTCAATTGTAAGTTCTGATTACACATAGACTCTTTAGGTATACATTATTCTAGCGAACTAAAAATAACCTAAGGGAATCAGTATGCTTCTTTATACTCTATACCTTGTTGATTTTTTTTTTATTTTACACAAACATCACTACAAATTCAACAACAAAAGACCCAACAAGACAAAACAAAACAAAACAAAAAAAAGGGGGGGGGGAGTGAGAAGGGGAAGAAAAGGGAGGAAAAAGGGAAATAGGGGTATAGTAAAAAAAAGAAGAAAGAGAATAATAGAAAAGAGCCGTTCACCACCTCCCTAACAGGACCAGTTCAGAATTGCGTAAAGGATATATCAGATATTCAATTTCAGTAGGGGAAAAAGCTTTTATGAATGCTGACCATTTAAGAAAAAACCTAACAACTTCAGCGTCATTGTCAACATTAATATTATATTGCTCAAGGATACATTGTTTTTTTAAACAATTTTTAATTTCTGGTATACTGGGGACCGTGCGCAATTTCCATTTTTTTAAAATAAGATATCTAACAGCCAGTATAGTTATATTGATAAATTTGACATTAGTTTGTTTATCTTCTGGGTTAAGGAAGAGAAAGATTATATGTCTACCTGACAAATTTAGAGAGGAAAGCTTTAATATTTTACAAAGCCAAAATTGCACTTTACACCACACGTTCTTAATTTTTGGGCAGGTCCATAACATGTGCAGAAGATTTGCAGAAGGGAACGAACACTTGGGACACATAATGAAATTCATTTTGCCACATCTAATTCCTTTTTCTGGTGTAAAGTATGTCATATGTAACAACTTCAGATGAGATTCTCTCCATGTAGCAGAGATTTGTCCGAGCAACTTCTTGAATTGAGAGAGAAGGTATTTTAGAATCTACTTCCTGAGATAACGATATTGCGCAGTTAATAGCAATTTTATCAAGATTAATTGTGCCTCTATCTGAGACAAGAATCAAATAACATGGAGATATTGACATAAGTCCATTTTTAGCCAAAGTAAACCATTTCTCCAAATGTCCCAGTGACCAATTCCAGCCATACTCATTCAATAACTTTGTAACATAATGTCTAGCCTGAAGATAGGCAAAGAAGTTTTTCTGCGGAATATTAAATTCCAACCTAAGAGCATCGAATGATTTCACACATCTTTTCCCAATGTCAAGCATCTGGAGGGCATTGACAAGCCCTTGGGTCTTCCACTTTAAGAAGATTGGAGATGGTGTTCCAGACTGAAATTGTGGATTCCCCAAAAAAGTTAGGAATCTCGATACATGATGTTCTAATCCTAACAAATTACATATCTTTTTCCAAGCTAAAATTATATTATATATAGATCTGTATCTTTTAATTTGTGGTGGAATATGAATAGTATCCACATGAATAAGCGCAATCGGTGAGAGAGGATAGACGATACTGTTCTGTAAGTCATTATTTGTAACATAGTTACGACTTAATAACCAGTCCACCAGAATACAAATTAGAAAAACATAATTATACGCTCTTAGATCAGGTAAGGCCAAGCCTCCAAATCCTATTGGAAGGGATAGTTTTGCAAGTGATATTCTGGGTTTCCTATCTTGCCACAGGAAGGACCGGAGTTGTGAATTAAATAAGCTTAAATAATTATTTCTTAAGATCAAGGGAGTGTTTTGAAGGATATATAGTATTTTTGGCAGTAAGATCATCTTATAAGCTGCTATGCGTCCAGATAGAGATAAAGGTAAAGTCTGCCAATTCTTAAAGGTTAGTTTAACTTTGTTCAACACAGGAAGAATATTAAGGGAGTACCAAGAGTCAGGGTTACTTGAGACATTTATTCCCAGGTATCTAAATGAATCATTCACTATGGAGAAAGGTACATTTATGGGAGAGCTATCTGTCTGCCTAATCCAAAGAAGTTCAGATTTCTTTATATTTACCTTGTATCCTGAAAAAGAACCGAACTGTTGAATAGTAGACAGAAGAATAGGTAAGTTTCTTTGTATATTGGACAAGTAGATGAGGATATCATCAGCATATAATGCTATTTTTAACTCCCTCCCAGCCACCTCAATCCCCTCAAGTCTCTGTCTTACCATTATAGCAAACGGTTCAATAGCAATATTAAAAAGAAGTGGGGAGAGAGGGCACCCCTGCCTGATTCCCCATGTAGATTTATCTCTGAAGACAACTGACCATTCACTATCATTCTTGTGGAAGCTGTACAATATAATTTTTCAATGAACTTAACAAAATTACCTTTCAACCCAAATTGTTCTAATGAAAATAAAAGATGATCGTGATGGACTGAATCAAACGCCTTTTCGGCGTCTATGGCTAAAATTGCCAAGTCTAGCGTACCTCCCTCCCCTGTACGATCCACGTCCTTGCTATTCGAGAAAAAATCCAAAGTAAGCAGTAGTTCCCTTATTTTAGCCGCAGAGTTCCTATTCTTCATAAAGCCAGCTTGATCCAGACTAATAATCAAGGGAAGAAGGGATTGAAGTCGCTGGGCAAGAATCGTAGCCAACAATTTGTAATCCGTATTCATCAGGGCTATGGGTCTATAAGATTCCACCATTCTTGCGTCTTTGCCCTTTTTTAAGATCAAGGATGTATGTGAGGCTGTGAAATTAGGCGTGGGTTCATTTCCCTCTATATAAATATGGTTAAATAAAGAAGTTAGATATGGTATTATAGTAGAGGGAATCATTTTGTAAAACTCATTAGGGATTCCATCCGGACCCGGTGCCTTATTGTATGCCAAATTTTTAATTGCCTTAGCGACTTCTATTTCAGTAATAGGAGACTCAAGTTCCTCACTTAAAGTAGCTGTTAATAATGGGAAAGAAATTTCTCCCCAAAATTTCTGACGTTCCATACAGTTAGATAATCTGGGCGAATATATGTCCTTATAATAATCATAGAAGATTTGAACAAGATCTTGTGAGGAGCTAAACGTTTGACCTTCCCTAACTAGGGAATCTATCAGCTGAGAACCTAAATCCTGCTTCACCAATTTAGCCAAAAGTTTTCACGTCTTGTTCCCATATCTATATAATTTTGCAGAGAACCGAACATCCTTCTGAGTAGATTTATACAATAAAAATGAATCTCTCATTTCCAATGCATTGATGTATTTAGCCCATTTCTGAGGCGTCTTTTCGAGTAGATATAAATTGTAAGCATTTGTGACTGCACGAAGGAGTTCATTCTCGCATTTTTTAAATTTCTTGGTCCGCGTAATAGTATATGCGAGGATTTCCCCCCTTAGCACTGCTTTAGCAGTTTCCCAAAATAGGGAAGGACGACCCCTAGCCTCACTATTAAACAGAGAAAAATCCACAAATTTAGTTTCCAGAAAGTTTCTAAATCCGGAATCAGAGGACAGATATTTAGGGAAAAAAAAGTGAGTATTCAAGTGGGAAGGGACAGTCATATGGAGCTCAAAACATATTGGAGCATGATCCGATACCACAATAGGCAAAATTTGAGCCGATACTTTCTGCTTACACAATCTTTCATTGACCAAAAATAAATCAATCCGTGACAATGATTTGTGTGCTTTTGAGAGACATGTAAAATCACGTGTATCCGGGTTTTGTAGCCTCCAAATATCCCTAACTCCTAAATTAGCAAAAATTCTGGAAAACAGCTTTGCCTCGAGATTATCTCTTTTAGTTTTATTAGCTAAAGGCTGCTGCCGCATTCTATCAATTGGGTATTGAGGGGCCATATTAAAATCACCAGCTAATATCAGGAAACCCTTTGCACATGTCATAAGCCTGGCCTGAAGTGTATCCCAAAATGAGAGATTAAAAACGTTTGGGGCATATACATTACATAAAGTATAGAGAACATTGGCAATCTTAATTTTCAATATAATGTATCTTCCCTCCTCATCTGACTCACTCTTTATTATCTCGTAGTTAATTTTTTTGCCCAGAAAAATAGCAACTCCACTTTTTCGCCTAGAACTAGACGGAAAAAAAACCTCCTTAACCCAGGAAGATTTAAGTTTAAGAATTTCTTGTAAAAAGGCAATAGAGGTACCTATTTTCTTCAAATACGAAATTATCATTTTTCTTTTAATAGGAGATGTAAGACCTCCTATATTCCAGGAGGTAAATTTAATCCCAGTCATTATATAAGAAATCTAGGTCCAGAGAGGGAGGATAGTGAAGGGAGAAGGGAAGAGAAAAAAAAAAAAAAAACCCAGAGCAGGTGACTAACCCATCTAAGCCATCTGTTACCTGTTTGCTGAACAGGGCCCATCATGGTAAAAAGAAAGTATTAGATCTATTCTAATTTTTACTAAGAAGAGCTAAATAGCTTAACACCCCAACTACTCAGGTGAGCATTTTTTAGTAAAAAAAGCTTCTGCCGCATGGGCAGAATCAAAGAAGTGAAGGGTGTTATCACACACAAGTCGGAGCCTGGCAGGGTGTAAGATTGTCGCTCGCAACCCCTGCTGTATGAACTTAGTGCATACCGGAGCTAGCTGCCTTCTTTTGGAGGCAGTTTCCGCTGCATAATCCTGAAATAGCAGGATTTTTGTGCCTTCCAATAGTATGGGCTGATTTTTACGAAAGGCTTGTAAGAACGTAATCTTATCCTGATAGTTCAGGAATTTGGCTATGATTGGCCTAGGCTTCATATTTTCTTTTGAGGAAGATGCTGATCCTAGCCTATGTACCCTCTCTATAATAATATTTGGATATGTTTGGGGTATATTCAATAAAGCTGGTAATGTTTTGGTTATGAGTTTATTTAAATCCTCAAACTGCTTTCCCTCAGGTACCCCTATTACTTTTAAATTATTACGCCTAGCGCGATTTTCGAGATCTTCTACTTTATTCTGTAATTTAATAAGGGCTGAAGACGTATCTTCTAATTTACTATTTTGAGCTAAAGTGAGATCTTCCAGATCAGAGATTCTTTGTTCAACCTCAGAGAATCTTTCCGAGAATTGTTTGACTTCTGTAGCTAGTTGTGCAATATCTTGTTTGATTTCTATTTTAAGTGAATCAAATTTAGGTGCAAGAGCAGCCGAGATATTTAAAACTAAGGACTGTAAATCAGTATGCTCAAGTAAATTTGGTGAGTCTCGGGATACCAATTGTGGCTCACCTGCGGACTCTATATTGGTTCTATGTTTTTTATCCCTCTGTCTAGCCGACATGGCTGAAGGTGAAGTTCTGGACTGTGAATGAAAAAATGTTCCATATATTAGTGAGGAAGGGAAAAAAAAAAAAAAAAAGAGGCAAACCTAAACTATTCGAGGGGGAAAGAAAACCCCCCAAAGAAGAGGGAAGGGGATGTGGGGGATATGTGTTAAAAGGGTGCACTTTGTTATTTTATTTTATCTTATTTTATTTTCTCCTCTAATAAGAGAAAAAAGAGAGTGAACTAGGTGAGACAAAATCAGTCATATTGGCGACAAAAGGAGATATATCCGAACACAGAATAGAGCTCTTATTTTAAAACTAGCAACTTTCTAAGTTTTGAAAAGCCCTCTATATTAATTTATATACAATTATTAATTGTATGTATTGGTATTGTTTTTTAACTGTATGTAGTTTCTATGTAACTGGTGCCCAAAGGCAGATTGTAACACAATTTAGCTCAAATTTGAGAACTTTGAACAACCTTATATAAGACAATCAAGTATTATGTTACGTTCCTTGTAGAAGATAAGGGGGAAAAAAAAAGAAAAAAAAAGCAGATAACAGCTTTTAACAATTCAAAACCTCAAGTCAAAAGAGATCAAAGCAGTATTTTATAGCTTTAGGGAAAGGTCAGCTTTTAAGGTACTTCTTTGACTAGAGAATGTCCTAATTGTTTTCCTAATGTATATTTAAAACACAAGGATTTTTATAAGCTATTAACATGCCTCTGGTTTATATGTAAATCATTCCTATGCAGCCACTGCCCGAGGCATATTTTAACACTACTTGGTGCAAATTTACAATTTTAAACAGATTTATGTAACACAGTCGAATATCATGGTACATTTCCTATACAGAGAAAACCCATTTATACCCTATGTATTATATAGTGGATGTAGCAAAGATAGTATAAGTCAATTAAGTAAGACTAATATCTCTATTTGCTAAGGTGAGACAAATGCAACAATAACATGGGAGGGTTAAAAAAGTTAGCAATCTTATACTATATATGCAGAGCTGAATTACAATATTGTATAAGAAGAAAAGAAAGAGACAACATGACTTATGGTCCCGTTAAGTAATAACATAAGACATGTTTCTTTTTTACATTGGTCTATCTTCTCCGTAGGATAAGTGTTCCTTGTATGAAACCAGAGAGTCTTTCAGATAGAATTTAAAGACCAAGAAAATAAACAGTCACTGTGTCCCAGAATTCTGCTTAAACCAAGCCCTTCCAAATTACCTGCCGAGTCCCAGGAACAACGTCAGCCTTTCAGGCCACAGCAGCTCCCCCTCACGCAACACCGGTGGGAGGGAGAGTGCCCGCTCGTGAAAGCAGAGTCCAGACAGCAGGGAGAGACCCGTCCACGGAGCACGATCAGCAAGTGAGTCAAGGAGGCAGCCAGAAACCGGCAGGAGCGCACCAGGGCGCAACAGGTAAATCTCACCTCTCTCGCAGCATCAGTGGGAGAGGGAGAGTAGCAGAACAGCGGTAGGTCTCGTAAGCTCCTTAAGCACTTTCATGTGTGTTCAGGCTCAGGGACGCCACAGCCAACATAACACCAGGACCAGTCCGCACAAGGCCCAGCCCCCCTCCAAGAGCAGGGAGAGGGAGAAGGAGTAGAGGCAGCGGCGGCCCGCCCGGCCACAGAGCAATCACAAATCAGGAATCGGCAGCGCCTCCAGGTAACATATGACCCGCAGATACACCGGGTGTTAGACAGAGTCCACTTTTGGCTAGAGCCTGGGTGTCTAATACATATTTACATGGGGTTAGGCTTAGTGCAGAAACATACACCTGCTCCGTTACAGTTCAAGTTGGAGCTCCATTTAATTATAGATCTTGGAAAATAAGTAAAATAAATAATTTAGTCAGGATCAGGCCTTATCAGTAGCTGCACTGCACAGCGGACTAGTGCAATGTTATGGCACTATGAGAGTTCCAGCAGCAGTAGTTTCTTGCTATCCCAGCCGCCCACTGTCAGAGGGTTTGGGCGCGAGTCTCGCCAACGGCTTGCAAGAGGGAAGATCAGAGCAGGTGCAACACCTGACCACACACCTGTGCTCCTTCTCCAGAACTCAAGGGCATGTCAGGACATGTAATTTTAAACAACTTCCCAATTTACTTTTATCACCAATTTTGCTTTGTTCTCTTGGTATTCTTAGTTGAAAGCTAAACCTAGAAGGTTCACATGCAAATTTATTAGACCTTGTAGACTGCCTCTAATCTGAATGCATTTTGACCACTAGAGGGCATTAGTTCATGTGTTTCATATAGATAACATTGAGCTCATGCATGTGAATTGACCTAGGAGTGAGCACTGATTGGCTAAAATGTAAGTCTGTCAAAAGAATTGAAATAAGGGGGCAGTCAGCAGAAGTTTAGCTACAAGGTAATTACAGAAGTAAAACATGTATTATTATAACTCTAATGGTTATGCAAAACTAGGGAATGGCTAATAAAGAGATTATCTTTCTTTTTAAACAACACAAATTCTGGTGTTGACTGTCCCTTTAAGCCTGTAATCAATCTCCTCCTTGGAATCTTAACTTGATGTTAAAGGTTTTGCAAGCTCCTCTTTTGAACCTATGCATACGGTGGATGTTAAACTGCTTTCTTTGAAGGTTTTATTCCTTTTCTATCTCTTCTGCTAGAAGAGTTTCAGAGTTATCTGTTCTTTCCCGTGATCCTCCTTTTCTTATTTTTCATCAGGATAAGGCAGTGTTACAGACTAAATTGGACTTTTTGCCTAAAGTTGTTTTTTCAGTCAATATCAGTAGAGAGATTGTTGTTCCTTCTTTGTGTCCTAATCCTTAGAATGCTTCAGAGAGATCTTTGCATAATTTGTATGTTGTTAAAGCATTTAACCCCTTAACGACCAAGGATGTACGCCACACGTCCTCAAAAAAAATACAGTTAATGACCGAGGACGTGTGGCGTACGTCCTTGGTCTGGAAAGCAGCTGGAAGCGATCCTGCTCGCTTCCAGCTGCTTTCCGGTTATTGCAGTGATGCCTCGATATGGAGGCATCCTGCAATAACCCCCCTTGGCCATCCGATGCAGAGAGATGCACTCTGTGGTCCTCTGTGCACCGGACATCGATGGCCGGTATCGTTGGTGGGTGGGAGCTTACGTGGGAGGCGGGTGGGCGGCCATCGATGCTCTGTGTGGAGTGGAGGGGGGGCGGGATTGGGGGCGGGAGCTACGGGGGCACGCACGGGAGCGCGCGCGTGCACGGTGGGTGGTGGGCGGGCGCGTGCACGGGGCGGGAGCGGGTGGGAACCGCTACACTACAGAAAAAAAAAGTTAAAAGTTAAAACCACTAATACAGTAAAATGTAATCTAAGGGACCTGGAAGGGGTTGGGGGTTGGTCTCGGTGGGGGGGGGAAAGCTACACTACAGAAAAGGGCATTTTTTAAAAAAAGGCACATTTTGTTACAAAACTGGGTACTGGCAGACAGCTGCCAGTACCCAAGATGGCGCCCATTATTGCAGAGGGGAAGGGTTAGAGAGCTGTTTGGTGGGGGATCAGTGAGGTTGGGGTCTAAGGGGGGATCCTACACATCAGCATATGTAAATATGCTTCTTCTTTTTTTTTTTAAAAAAGGGCAAAATACCTTTTATTTTAGTACTGGCAGAGTTTCTGCCAGTACTTAAGATGGCGGGGACAATTGTGGGGTGGGGGAGGGAAGAGAGCTGTTTGGGAGGGATCAGGGGGTCTGATGTTTCAGGTAGGAGGCTGAGCTCTACACTAAAGCTAAAATTAACCCTGCAAGCTCCCTACAAGCTACATAATTAACCCCTTCACTGCTAGCCATAATACACGTGTGATGCACAGCGGCATTTAGAGGCCTTCTAATTACCAAAAAGCAATGCCAAAGCCATATATGTCTGCTATTTCTGAACAAAGGGGATCCCAGAGAAGCATTTACAACCATTTGTGTCATAATTGCACAAGCTGTTTGTAAATAATTTCAGTGAGAAACCTAAAATTGAGAAAAAATTAACGTTTTTTTTAATTTGATCGCATTTGGCGGTGAAATGGTGGCATTAAATATACCAAAATTGGCCTAGATCAATACTTGGGGTTGTCTACTACACTATACTAAAGCTAAAACTACCCCAAAAAGCTCCCTACATGCTCCCTAATTAACCCCTTCACTGCTGGGCATAATACACGTGTGGTGCGCAGTGGCTTTTAGCGGCCTTCTAATTACCAAAAAGCAACACCAAAGTCATATATGTCTGCTATTTCTGAACAAAGGGGATCCCAGAGAAGAATTTACAACCATTTATGCCATAATTGCACAAGCTGTTTGTATATAATTTAAGTTAGAAACCAAAAGTTTGTGAAAAAATTTGTGAAAAGTGAACGATTTTTTGTATTTGATTGCATTTGATGGTGAAATGGTGGCATGAAATATACCAAAATTGGCCTAGATCAATACTTTGGGTTGTCTACTAAAAAAAAATATATACATGTCAATGGATATTCAGAGATTCCTGAAAGATATCAGTGTCCCAATGTAACTAGCGCTAATTTTGAAAAGAAATGGTTTGGAAATAGCAAAGTGCTACTTGTATTTATGGCCCTATAGTTTACAAAAAAAGCAAAGAACATGTAAACATTGGGTATTTCTAAAATAAGGACAAAATTTAGAAACTTTTTAGCATGGGTGTTTTTTGGTGGTTGTAGATGTGTAACAGATTTTGGGGGTCAAAGTTAGAAAAAGTGTGTTTTGTTCCATTTTTTCCTCATATTTTATAATTTTTTTATAGTAAATTATAAGATATGATGAAAATATAGGTATCTTTAGAAAGTCCATTTAATGGCGAGAAAAACGGTATATAATATGTGTGGGTACAGTAAATGAGTAAGAGGAAAATTACAGCTAAACACAAACACCTCAAAAATGTAAAAATAGCCTTGGTCCCAAACGGACAGAAAATGGAAAAGTGCTGTGGTCATTAAGGGGTTAAATATTATATTGATGCTACTAAGGACTTTAGACAGACTTCTAGTTTCTTTGTTAACTTTTCTGGTACTAAAAAAAGAACAGAATGTTTCTGCTGTTTCTTTTGGTCTCTTTGTTGAAACTCTTGATTCACAAGGCTTACTTGGAGGCAGGTCAGCCTCCACTGCAATGGATTACTGCTCATTCTGCTAGGTCAGTTACCCAAATTTGCATGGCAGCTACTTGGTCTTCTTTGGATACTTTTACTAAATAGTATACCACCATTTTGATATTTTTGCTTCTTCTGAGGCAGCCTTTGGTAGGAAGGTCCTTCAGGCAGCTTGATTGATTTTTGTCTGATTATTCATTTTTAAGCACAATAAAAAAAAGAAAGAAAGAAAGAAAGATTTATGCCCTTTTCAGTTTCAGTGAGGTTGTGGATTTAGTTTCTCAGTGAAAAAAAAGATTTCTTAATCCCTCCCTTTATGTTATTACTTGTGGACTCCACAGCTTGGTTATTAGCTCCAAGGAGTAATGGATTGTGGACTCTCACCACCTATATGAAAGAAAACATAATTTATGTTTCCTGATAAATTAATTTATTTCATAGTGGTGAGAGTCCACGAGACCCAAGCCTATGTTTTTTAGGGTTAGTTTGGTTTTTTAGCAATTTTTTTTTCTTGTTCCTTTTATTGTGTTTTTATTCCATTTTCCACCTCATTTTGCTTGGCTGTACATTAAACTGAGGTACATGTGAGGTGGGAGGGGTTTTATAGAGATCTTGGGGTTTAGGAATCTTTTCCTCCTCCTAGTGGTAAGGAAGGTAGAGTAATTCCCTGGAGTAATGGATTGTGGACTATCACCACCATGAAAAAAAATAATTTTATCAGGTAAGCATAAATTGTGTTTGTTTGTTTTTTTGTTTTTTTTAAATGTTATTTATAACACTTTCCAGGAACAAGCTGTAAATCATACATGAACAAGGAAAAATTTTATGGTACAAAGTGAACAGAACTGTAGCAGTAGAAACCGCAAAATTTCAATTCTTACCTTCTGAGTGGTCATATTGGAAGATTACTTTGCATGCTCATGTCCTGTCTTTTAAATGCCAAACAACAATAAAACCCATATAACAAACATAAAGAAAAAGAAGACAAAAAATACAATAAAGTAAAATAAAATAACAAAATTAAATAAAGGATAACTAGACAACCTCCTAATTAATTAGCTCATTAGCTGATAAATAAAACCTGTGTCTCAACTGAATATTTTTTGTAAAAAATTATTTTGTATTAAAACTGAAGTTGTGTACTTACTACTAATGCTAATTGACTGATAGGCACTTCATACTAATGCTCATTGGCTGATAGACACTAAAATTGTAATGCTCATTGGCTGAAAGGTACTTCCTATTAATTATTACTCACTGAGGAAGTACCCATAAGCCATGTAGCATTAGTAGTAAATGCACAGCTTATACTGGTATTTTAATTAAAATTAAACGTTACCTTTTACTTTTTTTTTTGGGTGGATGCAAGACTGCCTGCATGTTTAAATTTTGCTTTTTCATATGGAGGGCAGAAATGTTTGACTACAGTGACCCTTTAAGCCCCAGCAAAGCTGGTAAAAGTTCTTGTGCAACATTAGAGACATTCATACACATATATGGTTAGATTAAAGTTGCTAGTTTTATATCAATAAGAGAGCTAGAATATCTGCTAACTCAAACATTAATAACTCTGATAATTATTTTGGTGACTTCAATCCAATATAGAAAAGTGCATACGTGCATAAAATGAAGAACGAAGGACAATAAAAGTTTATTAGCCATGTATTCATTAGTTGAGTCAGACAAGAATATTAGACAATCTAGTTAAGAAAAGATAGCAATGCAGTTGAAAAGTCTAATATTACATTAATTACTAACTTGCCTTTATCGTCCTTTTGTTCTGGCAAAACACCCACACTTAATGTGCGCTGACACATTAGCCCTTACAATGTAGACTAATTCCTGCACATCATGGAACGCAAAGTAAAAACTTTAGGGAATTATTTTTATAGTTTTGGCTGATTTTTAGCATCAACAAATTATTAATTTTGTTTTCCCAATGATTTTCCAATTGGAAAGAATGCACATTGAAATACTACTAATTTCCAATTAAAAAAATCAAAACAGCAAATATGTTCTGAGAAAAAAAACTATTAAAAAAAAAACAAAATTGTACTATTTATGTATTTTATTATGATATAAAAATGCTGCAAATAATAATTGTTTACCTCATACCCAATATTCACTTCTTGAATACATGAATCGCTTCTCTTAAATGTACATATAATATTAACATTTAAATTAAAAAAAATCTGAGCATAGTTAAAAATTTGTAATAATTTTGCCTACTTTACATATAAATCGTTTATTATTATTACTATTATTACTATTATTATTATAATCATCAGTTATTTTCTTCTTCCCTCACACAGAAGGTTGTACATTGTGCATATTTAAGCATGCTAGAGTTGTTTGACTCTATACAATGGTTCCTAAAATCAGTAGTTGCGCTTATTAACATTTGGCCCTAACCAGCCATAGCAATGAGACAAGTTAAATATACTCTATAGGGATTTTAATGTTACGTACAACATTGGATTTGCTGAAGTTCAGCTGCTATGAAAAACGATTGCTGTATCTGAAACCTCTCTTATTTAGTGACAGCTTGCTATAGACAGCTTACTAAAAAATAGGAACTCCTTATAACTTTTCGCTATGATCAGCAGCCGAGGAGCTTCTGACCAACGCTAGTATAACATTGGTGATAGTATTATCCCCTTTCTGTTGCTTACCTGGCCTCTCATACTGCAGTTTACTCTAAATACTCTAACTGGCCCCCAAATCTCAATTATCCCTAAATGCCACTGACCTGGCCCTAAAGTTAAAATTAACTCTAAGCAGGATCTGTTCCAACTTTGAATGATCCTATGCAACACCTTAGCCTACTGCAATTAATTCCTTACACTAAATGAACTCCCCTTCTACACTATCCCCACCAGCAAGATGTCCTCTTTACATTGCTTCCATACTCAACATATGGTGTTCTTCCCTCATTTTTAAAAACAAATAGAGGCAATCCAGAAGAGTGGGTTGATTCAGTTTTGACCCCAGCCATACATAATCCTCCAGGAACTGAATACCCTTTCCATGCGGATATTTAGCAATAGAGCGTTTAATTTATCTCTGTCTAAAATATCCCTATTTTAAGGGACAGTCAAGCCAAAATAAAACTTTCATGATTCAGATAGGGCATGCAATTTTAAACTTCCCTACTTTTATCATCAAAATTGCTTTGTTGGCATTGTTTGTTGAAAGATAAACCTATGTAGGCTCATAAACTGATTTCTAAGCCATTTAAAGCCTCCTCTTATCTCTTAGTGCATTTTACAGTTTTCACAGTTAGACATTGCTAGTTCATTTGTGCCATATTGATAACATTGTGCTCACTTATGTGTAGTTATTTATGAGTCCACTTATTTTCTATAATGCATGTCAGTCAAAAGAACTGAGATAAGGGGCAGTTTGCAGAGGCTTAGATACACGGTAATCACAGAGGAAAAAGTGTTGGTTATGCAAAACTGGGGAAAGGGTAATAAAGGAATGATCTATCTTTTTAAACGATAACAATTTTTAAGTAGCCTGTCCCTTTAAAGTATATATATGCTTTAAAGGGACAGCAATTTTAAAAAAGCGATTTTAAAAAGTTGCACTTTTTCAGATGCAACAAATTAAAAAAAAAAGACTTTAAAGGGACATTAAACACTAACGGCTAGATTTAGAGTTTGGCGTTAGCCGTCAAAACCAGTGTTAGAGGCTCCTAACGCTGGTTTTGGGCTACCGCTGGTATTTAGAGTCAGTCAGGAAAGGGTCTAACGCTTACTTTGCAGCAGCGACTTTTCCATACCGCAGATGCCCCTACGCCATTTGCGTATCCTATCTTTTCAATGTGATCTTTCTAACACTAGTATTTAGAGTTGTGGCTGAAGTGAGCGTTAGAAATCTAGCGACAAAACTCCAGCCTCAGAAAAAAGTCAGGAGTTAAGAGCTTTCTGGGCTAATGCCGGTTCATAAAGCTCTTACCTACTGTGCTCTAAAGTACACTAAAGTTCTATCAGCCAATCGGAATTAAGGTAGGGAAAATCTGATTGGCTGATTGAATCAGCCAATCAGATTGAGCTCGCATTCTATTGGCTGTTCCGATCAGCCAATAGAATGCAAGCTCAATCTGATTGGCTGATTGGATCAGCCAATCGGATTGAACTTGAATCTGATTGGCTGATTCCATCAGCCAATCAGATTTTTCCTACCTTAATTCCGATTGGCTGATAGAATCCTATCAGCCAATTGGAATTCGAGGGACGCCATCTTGGATGACGTCATTTAAAGGAACCTTCATTCTGACTTAGGACGTCGGAAGAAGAGGATGGATCCGCGCCGGAGGTCTTCAAGATGGAGCCGCTTGTCACCGCTTGGAAGAAGATGGTTGCCAGTCCGGATCTCCTCTTCTGCCCGGATAGGATGAAGACTTTGGAGCCTCTTCTGGACCTCTTCAGCCGCCGCTTGATAGAAGACTTCAGCCGGATGATGGATCTCCAGCCCCCTGCTTGGGCTTGGATGAAGACTTCAGAGCCTGGAGCGATCGGTGATACCTGGCATGGTGAAGACAAGGTAGGAAGATCTTCAGGGACTTAGTGTTAGGTTTATTTAAGGAGGGTTTGGGTTAGATTAGGGGTATGTGGGTGGTGGGTTGTAATGTGGGGGGGGGTATTGTATGTTTTTTTTACAGTCAAAAGAGCTGAATTCTTTGGGGCATGCCCCACAAAAGGCCCTTTTAAAGGCTGGTAAGGTAAAAGAGCTTTTCTATTTTAATTTTAGAATAGGGTAGGGCATTTTTTTATTTTGGGGGGATTTGTTATTTTATTAGGTGGCTTAGAGTAGGTGTAATTAGCTTAAAATTGTTGTAATATTTTTATTATGTTTGTAATAAAAAAAATTATTTTTTGTAACTTAGCTTTTTTTATTTTTTGTACTTTAGTACGTTAGTTTATTTAATTGTATTTATTTGTAGGTATTTTATTTAATTTATTTATTGATAGTGTAGTGTTAGGTTTAATTGTAGATAATTGTAGGTATTTTATTTAATTAATTTATTGATAGTGTAGTGTTAGGTTTAATTGTAACTTAGGTTAGGATTTATTTTACAGGTAATTTTGTACTTATTTTAACTAGGTAGCTATTAAATAGTTCTTAACTATTTAATAGCTATTGTACCTGGTTAAAATAAATACAAAGTTGCCTGTAAAATAAATATAAATCCTAAAATAGCTACAATATAATTATAATTTATATTGTAGCTATATTAGGGTTTATTTTACAGGTAAGTATTTAGCTTTAAATAGGAATAATTTATTTAATAAGAGTTAATTTATTTTGTTAGATTTAAATTATATTTAACTTAGGGGGGTGTTAGTGTTAGGGTTAGACTTAGCTTTTGGGGTTAATACATTTATTAGAGTAGCGGCGAGGTCCGGTCGGCAGATTAGGGGTTAATACTTGAAGTTAGGTGTCAGCGATGTTAGGGAGGGCAGATTAGGGGTTCATACTATTTATTATAGGGTTAGTGAGGCGGATTAGGGGTTAATACATTTATTATAGTAGCAGTGAGGTCCGGTCGGCAGATTATGGGTTAAGAATTGTAGGTAGCTGGCGGCGTCGTTGTGAGGGGCAGATTAGGGGTTAATAAATATAATATAGGGGTCGGCGGTGTTAGGGGCAGCAGATTAGGGGTACATAGGGATAATGTAGGTTGCGGCGGTGTACGGAGAGGCAGATTAGGGGTTAAAAAAAATATGCAGGGGTCAGCGATAGCGGGGTCGGCAGATTAGGGGTTAATAAGTGTAAGGTTAGGGGTGTTTAGACTCGGGTACATGTTAGGGTGTTAGGTGCAGACATAGGAAGTGTTTCCCCATAGGAATCAATGGGGCTGCGTTAGGAGCTGAACGCTGCTTTTTTGCATTTTTTTTTTCAGCTCAAACAGCCCCATTGTTTCCTATGGGGGAATCGTGCATGAGCACGTTTTTGAAGCTGGCCGCGTCCGTAAGCACCGCTGGTATTGAGAGTTGCAGTGGCGGTAAATATGCCTGTACGCTTTTTGGAGCCTAACGCAGCCATTCTGTGAACTCTAAATACCAGCGGTATTTAAAAGGTGCGGGGGGGGGGGGGGAAAGCATGCGTTAGCTACGAGGTTCGTTACCGACAAAACTCTAAATCTAGCCATGTATAAATTCTAAGAAAAATGATGCATTCAAAGAAAAGATTAGTCTGACAATAACATGTAGATGTCATTTTTAAAGTTTTGTGAGCGGTTTAAATATTGACAAAATAAGTGTAAAGTTTTAGTGTCTATAAAACAATGGGAGCTGCCATGTTGTAACTTAGGTTACTTTCTCTGCTGTGGCTAATTAGGGTCAGTTATAACTAGGTCACTAGAGTGTGCAGCCAATGGCTGTGTGGAATATTACAGTGTTCTGCACTTTCATTTCTATTCTATCAGGAACTTAAAAGCATACAATTTCAGAATGGAATTGCAGAAGAAGGGAACACAATAAATAATGTAAGTATATTGCAAAGTGTTTTCAATATATATGATTTATAATTTTATATTATCATCTCAAAGTGTTCAATGTCCCTTTAACATCCCTTTAATACCCATTTAAATTCATTCCACTAACACCCCCTAATATGTAATTATTTTGCATATTGTTAAATTCCCTGTTAGAATAACTTTAGTAATTTTTTCATATAATTCGACACTGAAAATGGCTATAATAATGATTGATATTCTTGGTGTGATTATACTTGGCAATAAATTTGTATAAAACAGTAGGATTATTTAAATATAGCAGTTCATGTAAAAAGTTGACATTCCATTCAGAACCAATTCTGCTCCATTAGAGTATTTTGTCAGAAGCCATTTTGTGCCAATTTAAGTTTGTCATTTTGTCACAAATCTGAGTTTGTAAAATCATAGGACATGAGCTTTGTAATCCCTCATTTATGTCTTCACACAGTCAAGGCCATTACAGGCGCTGTTATTAAGCAAGATAACATTTTACTTGTCATTGCTGTTGCCTCGCTTCTTTACCTTCTCTTAACAGTCACTGCTGCCTGGCAATGAATTTGTATACAAGATGAGAAAGAAGATACAAGAAAAAAACTCAAAGAGCAAACATGTTAATATTTTTTTTTTTGCAGAAGCTGATTTTGAATGTGCTGATATGAAATTTTTACCAGACATTTAAATAAAATACAGTAGGATCTATCACAGTGAAATTCAGCAACTTTTAACATATACTTTGTAAAAAATATATATATGGAATTAGCATCTGTTTTAACGTGGGCATATTGTTCATATATGGTTCTATTTATGGACTCAGTGTACTAAGCAGCCTAAGCTGCTTTTGAGCCCATGCGGGGCAGGAAGTCTGCTAAGCGCAATGTAAGAAGCAGCGGTCACCAGACTGCAGGTTTTTACACTCTCAGCCACCTCTGAGATGTCATATTTAAATCACACTAAACACGCTTGCTCGGGATGATTGGCAAGGCCATGGAAGGAACAGCATTACACACTCAAACAACTGTGTAATGATGCATCCTGGGAGTGGACGTACAGGAACTCTTCCTGTTTTATATGAAGCCATGTGGATAGGTTCATGAGTTGAGAACTGAGAACCTTGTCTGCATGTCCCTCAGTGCATGGGGCCCTATGTGTATAGTGAGAGAGAATGTTAGTTTGTTGGCAAATTTAGTTACCTTATCTGGCAAATGATTCAGTTTCATATAATATTTCATAACCTACAGCTGTTTTTCAAATGTGTTATAATTGAAAATAAGGACAGAACCAATGAGACTCATATAACATTTTCTGCTTATCATAACTTTGCCTTTAAATGGTCAAGGTCAGGATGGGCAACCTAGTTTAGTGCATCTGTCAATGGAAATACATATAAAATGGGTGCACTTCACTTGAATTTGGCAAATAATAAGAAAGGGTTCATATTCTCTCATATGGGCAGCCACTTCTAGAACAGAGTGGCCACAAACCTCACTACAATTTTTTTACAAATATAAATAAACATGGCAAAATATATTTAGTGACACTCACCCATTCTTTTCAACTATAAAATGAAGGATAATATGAATGTTTTTAACCACATGTGAAAGTAGTTGCAACCAAGCAGATAGGAATGCACAAACCAAGAAATTTCCATAAATCAACTACATAACCTGTCTTGCTATGTGATTTGCCTGCTGCTTTGTAAGTTTTTGTAATTTCTCTCTGAATGTAAGCATATGAAAAAAAAAGATGAGTGATTTGAACTTGTGAACTTCAAAGCACCAGTGAGATACTCTACCTCCTGAGCTAGCTACCTCTTTTAGGAGATATAAGGCGAGATTGCAAGTGACACACTTATGGGAGCGTGAGTGATAACCAGTTTCTCTTGACCGCGCTACTATTAGTGTGCAAATTTGATATTATAAATCTATAAAAGTGTTTTAACTAGAAAAGGGTTAGCGCTCCCATCTTCACTCAAGCACAGCCTATACTTTCCATGGATAAATTGTTGTTACAAGTTAAAAAGTTATAGTTTACGCTCGAGAGAATATTTAGCGCAACTTCAGACCTGAAGTAAACTGTAAAGGTTAAAAAAAGGTTGCACAAAACACATTAAAATAAAGTATAACACAGATACACTTTTTAATATAAAAAAAAAATCTTATTAATATTCATAACTACATTTTAAAAGAGTTAAAAAGGGATATGGTATTTCACAAAGTGCTGGAAAGGGACTCAATGTATAGATATATATGTATAAGTATGTGTCTATATAAGTCTATACATGCATATTTATTTGTTTATATGTGTAAATATGTAGATGCACACATACATACATATATATAAACACATAAATACACATGTAAACACTTAAATAAAAAAAATATATATAAACTTTTGAGCCTTTTCCAGTAAAATACCTTGAAACATTTTTTATTCAGTTTTAATGTGTTTTGAATAAAAATACATTAAATTCCAATGGTCTTCACATAAAAATAAAATGTCAATTTTATTTAAAAAAAAAAAAATATATATATATATACAGTATAGATATATAGGTATAGATATACTGTATTTTTTTAAAATCACACACACACACATACAATATATATATATATATATATATATATATATATATATATATATATATATATATAAATAAACATTTGAATGTAAAGTATTCATAACTCACTTGGGGTTTAGCTCAGTTGGTCTAACTCAGTGTCGGGTTAGAGTGTAAGTGATAACTGTTAGGTTTTTAACAGTTTTTAACAGTCTATGTGAAGGTGACGACGTTATGATGGTATCTGGAAGTACTGAAGTTAACGCACATCAGACTTTTGCTCACGTGCTAATTTTTTACTTTCGACTTGTAACATGCACACTAACCCATCCGCATTACATTTTTACTTTTTGCGCAGTTACGGTGCAAGCAAAAAAGTTATTTAGCACACCACTTGCAAACTGGTCCATACAAGACGTAGACAGTCCATCAAGTTAAATGTGTTCAGAAGGAAAATGTCTATGGAAATGATCTACACTGGTCTTCAAAAAACTGTTTGACAGTTCAGTTTGAGCTTTGATACAAGCCTTGCAGATTTTCTTTAGTTCCTCTCTTAATTAAAAAAAACGCACTTAAATATATTTTACAACACTGAAAATATGAATTTTTTTTTTCAATTTCCAATATTTGGATAGATCTGGAAGACAAAGCAAAACTGTATATTTTTTTTCATTCGTATTCCTTCATCCATTCAAATGTTTTAAATTTTTCATTCACGATTCAAACAGAACATACAATTTTAAACAACTTTCCAATTTACTTCTATTATCAAATTTTCTTTGTTTTCTTGTTATCCTTAATTGAAAAGCAAGGATGAAAGCTTGGGAGTGTGCATGTGTCTGCAGCAATATATGGCAGCATTTTTGCAACACTGTTATACATTAGCAAGAGAATTAGATGGCAGCACTATTTCCTGTCATGTAGTGCTTCAGGCAAGTGCACACTACCTATCTAGATGTCTCTTCAACAAAGAATAACATGAGAGCAAAGAAAATTTGATAATAGAAGAAAATTTGAAAGTTTGTAAAATTGTATTCTCTATCTGAATAAGGAAGAAAAATGTTGGGTTTTGTGTCCCTTTAACTCTGAAATCACTTTGGACTTTTGTTGATTAGTCTGAAAACAACATATAAAATAAATAGCTAAACTTCAATACATGCCACACAACATTTGAAACTTTATAATGCACAGTTGCTTTCATAAAAGAGACTTATTGAAAATATTTTAATATATGCAGGTCATGAAAGTTACTTGATAATCTTATTCACATAATGTATTTTACAGATATACCCACATAGTCCTATTGAAGAATAACAATTACATACTTAATTGTTCTAAACCAAAAACCCACACCAATGCAAAGGTCATTATCCTGTTTTATTTGGGATCATCTGAAAGCTACTTTATAATGTGGTAAAGTAATGAGTACAGGAATAAATCTGGAGGCGTGATTTTCTATCATGTTAAATATATCTCACTGTAAACTATATACTGACCATGAAAGATGTTTTATGTGATTATTTGATTTATTCAGAGGAGTGATTCATAATGGTTCTTCCACTTCAAGGCCTTTCTAACCATTAGGAAACTCATATTTAACGTGATATTGTATTACATGTTTCAAATGTAATGTTTTTTCTTACTACTAAAACAAATGCACTGATAATTTACAGTGATAGAATTCAATTGTGGTCATTCAGATGACACTCTCTCACTCTTTCTCTCACACTCTTTTTCTCTCTCTCTATTTCTATCTTTCTCTCTATCTATCTTTCTCTCTATCTCTTTCTCATTCTCTCTCTCTCTCTCTCTCACACACACACTCTCTCTATTATATATATATATATATATATACACAGTATATATATATATATCTTTCTCTCTATCTCTATCTCTTTCTCATTCTCTCTCTCTCTCTCACACTCTCTCTCTCTCTCTCTATTATATATATATATCTTTCTCTCTATCTCTATCTCTTTCTCATTCTCTCTCTCTCTCTCACACTCTCTCTCTCTCTCTCTCTATTATATATATATATCTTTCTCTCTATCTCTATCTCTTTCTCATTCTCTCTATCTCTCTCTCTAGCTCTTTCTCTCTCACACACACTCTCTCTCTCTCTCATTCTCTCACTATATATATATATATATATATATATATCTCCCCCTCTCTCTTTGTTGCTATCTCGTTCTCTCTCTCTCTCTCTCTCTCTCTCTCTCTCTCTCTCATTCACTCTCTTTCTCACTCTCTCTCTCTCTCTCTCTCTCTCTCTCTCTCTCTCTCTCTCTCTCTCTCTCTCTCTCATTCTCTCACTATATATATAGATTCAGTATATTTTTATAGAAGAAAAATATTTATACATAGCAGAGCTGTATGAGAATACTATGTGTAAAGAAGGGGAATACAGCACTCAGTACGAAATACTCCTAATTGATCTGATATACAGATTAAAGGCTGAAACATTAGTATCCAGACACAAAAACATCTGACACACCTCGGTTAACTCAAAAAGCCATGATATTTATTCCTTATAGAAACAAAGCTAGCATGCAAATGTCATAGCACATGTGGGGCCCCACTAAAGTGGATAAAATGACCACAGTATGTATGTGTATACAGATTACCGTAGGACATAACATGAGCCACAAAATAACAGAGATACATAGATACAAAAGTTAGCGGATTATGCCAACAAATAGTGACTGAGAACACTGAAAGATATGTCAATCTTATTGTGCAAAGTCCTGATGAAAAGACTTGATGTAGTATATTTGCTTAAAGTCTCTGAGTCACTGATATGGCATTAAACACTGCTGGTCGAAACTGACATTATCGAGGTAAGAGGGTCCTCAAATATCATTTCGCCTGATATCTCCAATCTCGGCAATTTTCAGCTCGTTATCCTGGAGCAGCACATGTAATTTTAACAAATGCATATGACCTTGTTTGTTGCAGCGTGATCCGGGTATGCTGGGCAAAGAGGCATTCAGGTAAATGGACCGGGATTCCTCCTCTGACGTCCTTTCACTCCCAACAGGTAGCAGTCTGTATCTTTGCTCCAGAGAACACAGGTCAGACTTGAAACTCCGTATATGGGTAAGCTGATTTCTTACGCCTCTGCCACAGAAACTTTTCCGGCTCCTTTCGAAAATGCACCCGCCAACCTTTACAGGTGCATCTACTGCTGCTTCAGTATAATTAGGTAGACGCACGTTTCGCCCCACAATGCTGTGCGGTCGGGGCTTCGTCAGGACTTTCAATCAGGAATAGAACTTGCTGCTTTTATTGATTGCTCACCTGCCAGTATAGAGAGGTGTGTTTATGCCAGCCAATCATCTTTGTTAGAGGTGTGACACCTAGTTTTAAGAAAAGCTGTTCGTTTACCCTTCTACTTCACTTTAATATTTACCTATAAAAAACATCAACAGGCACAGGGTTGATATAGATAGAAATACAGTGTTATATCTCTGGCGGTTAAGCAAGGTTAGTGGCAAGTTTAGGAAGGAAAAAAAAATCACGGCATTTAAAAGAAAATTGAAGTGTGCAGAGCTTGAAGCAAACTATGTCAAAATGACACACAAAGTGAAACTAATTATTTTCCTGTGTATCTAGACAAAAGGTCTAGAGTAAATTAATGATTAGACTATACAAAGTGTTGAAAAATAATAGCGAATTATTCGCATTATGCCTTAATTTAAGGAATACAATTGTTAACACTATAGTACTTGAATCCTATGGATTGGCTGAGATGCAGCTTGTAAGCTAAGGAAATTCCTTTCCACCTTGAATATTCCATAGATTATATTTATATAGATGGTAAAGATTGTAAATAAAATAGTGTGAAGAAGTAATTATGTATTTAGCTATATAATACTATCTGCATTCGCTAGGAAAACTATTTTAGTTTAAGAAGGATCCATATTCTATTCTCTCATTCAGGCCAAGAGGGGATACTGTCTGAAGCACATATGTCCATCTTGCTTCTTTTTTAAGAAGAGAAAAGAGAACAGCGGAGTCTCTATAGAAGTGCGCAAATGATCACAGCATGTAGAAGATGGCGGATTCAGCAACCAGCAATCCAGGCAGCTCTCTTAGAAGTTGTAGATGAACGTCGGAAACCTGTGGATGACAGATAGAAGAGGCGCCTCATGGGACAAGTATCATCTTGAGCAACAGAGGAGAACAAAAACAATGGACCCCCCACAGAGTATTACTCACAGGAGCGGCGGTACAAACATGTACCCAGACAAACAGGACGGAACCAAAAGTCGCCCGTCAGACAAGCGCAAGCTCAGTACGCTAAGGCAGACGTCACTCAGCAGACAGCGTCAGAGTCGACCCAGCAAAGGAACCAATAGAGTAGATGGAAACTCGGCACAGCGGACCTCCAAGGAGAAATCAGGAACAAAACCAAATTGCACAAACGGATAAGAACATGCGTCCAGCAACGCGTTTCTCAACATATAGTCGTTTCATCAGGCTGATACTAATACATGGATGTACCTGCTCTATTTATAACACACCTGTGCCAATCACAAAGCTCCAGTTGCTGACACACCTCCGTGTGAAGATAGCTTAATGATAGGATATTAATCATAGTGGGAGGTGTCTAAGGAGCCGGAGCTGAGGATGGACTGGGAACAACAATTGACATGCTCAAAAAATGGAGATACATTTGTAACATTCTGGATCAACAATAATTGTTCATATTTAATCTATCCATACAGAAGTAATTAGCATGCATATCATACATATAATAAATATTCCTATAACAACATAAAACATAAAAAATTGGATCGTTCAAAAGTTAAGATCATAATTTAATATAAAAATCAGTTGACATGAATATTAAAAAAGTAACAATATATCATAATATCCGAGTATCATTAAGGATACACAAAAACTCCTCATGCCCACCAGGTCGACCAATTATAGCGGGGATAGGCAGTCTAACTGACAACGTATCCTCATATGTTGATCACTTACTGCAGAAATATGTCCGGGGTCTCGAATCTTATATTCAAGATTCCATAGACCTCCTCAAGAAATTAGAGGGACTGAATATCACACCTGACTTGGTGTGGATCACCTGTAATGTTCAGGCTCTGTACTCAAATATTGCACATAATTTGGGTATGGAGGCAGTGTCTGAATTTCTGGACCAAGATTTTTATCTTTCTATCAACCAGAAAGAGTTTCTACTACAGCTAATCTCTTTCATCCTGGAGCACAATTATTTTGTGTTACAGGATGATTTTTTTCTTCAAACCAAAGGTACTGCCATGGGTACCAGGTTCGCCCCTAGTTATGCGAATTTGTTTATGGGTCAATTTGAAAATTGGTATTCTCTGGCAGATACATTGACGATCTGATATTTATATGGAGGGGTGATGAGGATTCAGCCACTTCTTTTGTGGAACACCTGAATTCCAATGACAGGAGCCTGACTTTCACTAGTTCAATAAATAATAAATCAATTGTATATTTGGACCTGAACTTAAGCTTTAATGAAGGTAAGGTGACTAGTACAACCTATTTTAAGACGGTTGACTGTAACAGCTATTTGGATTTCAAAAGTTGTCACTTTCATGCTTGGAAACAAAATGTACCATATGGTCAGTTCAAACGTATTCGCCGCAACTGCAGCACGTTATCTGACTATGATTCCCAAAGTCATGTTTTGAAGGAACGTTTTTTGGAAAAGAACTATCCACTTAGTATTATAGATAAAGGTTACAGAAGGTCTAGATTAGATGATAGGAACGGGTATTTTACCAATTCAAACAAACATTTGGGACAAGTAACTAATAATTTTAATGAAAATCCTCTTTTTATTACGCAATATAACTCTAATCATGAACTGATTAGAAATGTGCTGGCTAAACACTGGGACATTTTGACTAAGGATCCCATTTTGGGTAAGTCGATAGGTACCAAACCAAAAGTTGTCTACAGGAGAGCTCCCACTCTAAAGACCCTGCTAGCTCCTAGCAAGATAGTTAAACATAAGAGACAACCAGTTCTCACAACACCTAAGCCTATTGCACCAATTTTTGGTCCTTTTAGATGTAGAGCGAGCAGATGCAAGATGTGTCATTCGATTGACACCAAACAAAAAACTTTTCGATCTACTATTACCAATAGATCATATTCTATCATTGGACACATCTCCTGTGCATCAACTTATGTTGTATATCTACTCACCTGTTTGTGTGGCATTCAATATGTGGGCCGAACCTGTAGGCGGTTCAGCACAAGGTGGTCTGAACATAAACATAATATGAGGAAGAATTACAAGCACCATAGTGTCTCTAGACACTGTAACATCATGCACAATGGTGATACCAATTGCTTCTCTGTGACCTCTATAGAACATGTACCTAAATCCTATATCTATAATAGGTATTTTAGATTAAGACAAAGAGAAACATATTGGATCCATGTTTTGAAATGTATGCATTCAGATGGGTTAAATTTGTGTATTGACCTAGCAGCCTTCCACTAACTATGGCCAACCACTAGAGCTGTTTCCAGTTTCCTAACCCACATTTTTTACTTCCATCCTAGTACCTAGTTTAGTCAGTGAATAGTGACTTTTAATATTGTCAGATTTAGTATCTTTTGTTGAGTTTAGCTACATTAGTAGCAAGTTGTCTATAGGACTCCAAATTTATTGGACCTGTAAATTGTCCTTTTTATGCCCTTCTGACTTTATGTTGGTCTCTCTAGTCCTATTCCATTTCAATGTACCTCCCCTCCATTGATTGTCCCTTTTTAAACCACCCCCCTTTTTTAGCAATTATTATTTAGCCTCTCTCTATCCAATTAGATTGGACCATTGGCACTTACTCACGATATTTTAACAGTACCTTTCAAGTTATTTATTACTTCCCTGATTCGAGTTCCTTAATGATACTCGGATATTATGATATATTGTTACTTTTTTAATATTCATGTCAACTGATTTTTATATTAAATTATGATCTTAACTTTTGAACGATCCAATTTTTTATGTTTTATGTTGTTATAGGAATATTTATTATATGTATGATATGCATGCTAATTACTTCTGTATGGATAGATTAAATATGAACAATTATTGTTGACCCAGAATGTTACAAATGTATCTCCATTTTTTGAGCATGTCAATTGTTGTTCCCAGTCCATCCTCAGCTCCGGCTCCTTAGACACCTCCCACTATGATTAATATCCTATCATTAAGCTATCTTCACACGGAGGTGTGTCAGCAACTGGAGCTTTGTGATTGGCACAGGTGTGTTATAACTAGAGCAGGTACATCCATGTATTAGTATCAGCCTGATGAAACGACTATATGTTGAGAAACGCGTTGCTGGACGCATGTTCTTATCTGTTTATACTCAATAAATATATCCTTGAGTATATCACACCTGCCTGATTTCTATTATTGTTGCCATTGGTGCAATTTGGTTTTGTTCCTGATTTCTCCTTGGAGGTCCGCTGTGCCGAGTTTCCATCTACTCTATTGGTTCCTCTGCTGGGTCGACTCTGACGCTGTCTGCTGAGTGACGTCTGCCTTAGCGTACTGAGCTTGCGCTTGTCTGACGGGCGACTTTTGGTTCCGTCCTGTTTGTCTGGGTACACGTTTGTACCGCCGCTCCTGTGAGTAATACTCTGTGGGGGGTCCGTTGTTTTTGTTCTCCTCTGTTGCTCAAGACGATACTTGTCCCATGAGGCGCCTCTTCTATCTGTCATCCACAGGTTCCCAATGTTTTTTTAAGAAGACATGCATTATTATCCCCACCTCTACCATTCATGATTCCCTGATCAATTGCTGCAAACTTTAAGGAGGAAGTATTACTATTGTGGACATCTTTGAAATGTCGTGCTACACTAGTGTCTCTCTCATAAAGGATATCATCCCGGTGCTCCTGTATCCTGTCCTTAAACATGCGTTTGGTTTTCCCTACATAGAACAGGGGACAGGAGCAGCTCAGGAGATATACTACACCAACGGTGTTACAATTAGAAAAGCATCTAATGTCAAAATGTTTCCCAGTATTTGCTGAAAATGTTTTACATTTGTGCATATAGGGACAGTATACGCAATGTCCACAAGGAAAGTTACCCTTTACTTGTTGGTGTCTATTCAACCAACATTTATCTGGTTCTGACCTCACAAATCTACTTTTGACTAACTTATCCTTTAAGTTAGGAGATTTCTTTGCAGTCAAAAGAGGTTTACTTCCAACTTTTTCTACAATTTTGTCATCAAGGGAAAGTAAATGCCAGTTGTGTGACAAAATCTCTCTTATATTTTGCCATTGGCAGTTGTAGGTGGTTATGAATCTAATATAGTTTTCATTCTTAACATTTTTCCTGCAATACAGCAGATCATTTCGCTTAAGTTTTCTAACTTCATTTAAAGTCGATTTTATCAAATTATTTGAATATCCTCTATCTAGAAAATGTTTACACCTAATCTCTGCATGGTATTCAAATTTCATTTTTGAGGAACAATTCCTCTTTAGTCTTAACAATTGGCCATAGAAAATTCCTTTCTTTAGGGACTCTGGGTGACCACTAGATGCCTCCAATAGGCTGTTAGTTGCCGTACTTTTACGATGATTTTCAGTAGAAATGCTCAAGCCTTCTTTTTCTAGATAGAGGATATTCAAATAATTTGATAAAATCGACTTTAAATAAATTTAGAAAACTTAAGCGAAATGATCTGCTGTATTGCAGGGAAAATGTTAAGAATGAAAACTATATTAGATTCATAACCACCTACAACTGCCAATGGCAAAATATAAGAGAGATTTTGTCACACAACTGGCATTTACTTTCCCTTGATGACAAAATTGTAGAAAAAGTTGGAAGTAAACCTCTTTTGACTGCAAAGAAATCTCCTAACTTAAAGGATAAGTTAGTCAAAAGTAGATTTGTGAGGTCAGAACCAGATAAATGTTGGTTGAATAGACACCAACAAGTAAAGGGTAACTTTCCTTGTGGACATTGCGTATACTGTCCCTATATGCGCAAATGTAAAACATTTTCAGCAAATACTGGGAAACATTTTGACATTAGATGCTTTTCTAATTGTAACACCGTTGGTGTAGTATATCTCCTGAGCTGCTCCTGTCCCCTGTTCTATGTAGGGAAAACCAAACGCATGTTTAAGGACAGGATACAGGAGCACCGGAATGATATCCTTTATGAGAGAGACACTAGTGTAGCACGACATTTCAAAGATGTCCACAATAGTAATACTTCCTCCTTAAAGTTCGTAGCAATTGATCAGGGAATCATGAATGGTAGAGGTGGGGATAATAATGCATGTCTTCTTAAAAAAGAAGCAAGATGGACATATGTGCTTCAGACAGTGTCCCCTCTTGGCCTGAATGAGAGAATAGAATATGAATCCTTCTTAAACTAAAATAGTTTTCCTAGTGAATGCAGATAGTATTATATAGCTAAATACATAATTACTTCTTCACACTTTTTTATTTACAATCTTTACCATCTATATAAATATAATCTATGGAATATTCAAGGTGGAAAGGAATTTCCTTAGCTTACAAGCTGCATCTCAGCCAATCCATAGGATTCAAGTACTATAGTGGTAACAATTGTATTCCTTAAATTAAGGCATAATGCGAATAATTTGCTATTATTTTTCAACACTTTGTATAGTCTAATCATTAATTTACTCTAGACCTTTTGTCTAGATACACAGGAAAATAATTAGTTTCACTTTGTGTGTCATTTTGACATAGTTTGCTTCAAGCTCTGCACACTTCGATTTTCTTTTAAATGCCGTGATTTTTTGTTTCCTTCCTAAACTTGCCACTAACTTTGCTTAACCGCCAGAGATATAACACTGTATTTCTATCTATATCAACCCTGTGCCTGTTGATGTTTTTTATAGGTAAATATTAAAGTGAAGTAGAAGGGTAAACGAACAGCTTTTCTTAAAACTAGGTGTCACACCTCTAACAAAGATGATTGGCTGGCATAAACACACCTCTCTACTGTATACTGGCAGGTGAGCAATCAATAAAAGCAGCAAGTTCTATTCCTGATTGACAGTCCTGACGAGGCCCCGACCACACAGCATTGTGGGGCGAAACGCGCGTCGACCTAATCATATTGAAGCAGCAGTAGATGCACCTGTAAAGGTTGGCGGGTGCATTTTCGAAAGGAGCAGGAAAAGTTTCTGTGGCAGAAGCGTATGAAATCAGCTTACCCATATACGGAGTTTCAAGACTGACCTGTGTTCTCTGGAGCAAAGATACAGACTGCTACCTGTTGGGAGTGAAAGGACGTCAGAGGAGGAATCCCGGTCCACTTACCTGAATGCCTCTTTGCCCAGCATACCCGGATCACAAAGGTTGTATGCATTTGTTACAATTACATGTGCTGCTCCAGGATAACGAGCTGAAAATTGCCGAGATTGGAGATATCAGGCAAACTGATATTTGAGGACGCTCTTACCTCGATAATGTCAGTTTCGACCAGCAGTGTTTAATGCCATATCAGTGACTCAGAGACTTTAAGCAAATATACTACATCAAGTCTTTTCATCAGGACTTTGCACAATAAGATTGACATATCTTTCAGTGTTCTCAGTCACTATTTGTTGGCATAATCCGCTAACTTTTGTATCTATGTATCTCTGTTATTTTGTGGCTCATGTTATGTCCTACGGTAATCTGTATACACATACATACTGTGGTCATTTTATCCACTTTAGTGGGGCCCCACATGTGCTATGACATTTGCATGCTAGCTTTGTTTCTATAAGGAATAAATATCATGGCTTTTTGAGTTAACCGAGGTGTGTCAGATGTTTTTGTGTCTGGATACTAATGTTTCAGCCTTTAATCTGTATATCAGATCAATTAGGAGTATTTCGTACTGAGTGCTGTATTCCCCTTCTTTACACATAGTATTCTCATACAGCTCTGCTATGTATAAATATTTTTCTTCTATAAAAATATACTGAATCTATATAATTTATTCAGGGGTCTGCACCAGGCCTATGTTCAGCTAACACTGGCTAGGTATTAAATTCAGTTAGTCTTTTCAAACTTATAAACACTATTTACAAGGTGTTTTTGAAGAGTATAGTTTCTCTCCCTACTGCTTTTTTTAGTTCTAATATATATATATATATATATATATATATATATATATATATATATATATATATATATATATATATATATCCCTCTCTCTTTGTAGCTATCTCTTTCTCTCTCTCTCTCATTCACTCTCTTTCTCTCTATCTCTCTCTAGCTCTCTCTCTCTCTCTCTCTCTCTCTCTCTCATTCTCTCACTATATATATATATATATATATATATATATATATATATATATATATCTCCCCCTCTCTCTTTGTCACTATCTCTTTCTCTCTTTCTCTCATTCACTCTCTCATTCAGGGCCTGATATTCAAAACCTTGCCGCTCAGGGAAATATTCTAAGATGTGTCATTGGTACTGCGAGGCCCTTAAAAAAAATTAGAAACAAAAATGTTATCATGAGAAATGTTTTATGTTGCTATGTAGTGTTCTTTATGTGAAACAGCCACTCCTACATTACAATACAAGGTCTAAAGAAAATTCAAAAGATATTGCGTGATTTCTCTCAATGCCAGTGACGTTTTTAATATCTGTTCTCACTCTCTCTCTCACACACTCACACACACAGACATACTTAAACATATATATATATATATATATATATATATATATATATATACAAAACACAGAAGGGAACTGCACTCTCATACAGGACCGGGTACACATCCCATGACCCTGCAACATGCTCAGCCCTGGGTGCCACTGGCACTAACAGGAAGCTGTGCTGTCCCCAGAGCCACAAGCAGTTAACCCCAGACAGGTCTGGGTGAAAGAACCATAGGGAAAATTACAAAACAAATTAATACAACACACAGAGAAAACCCAGCACTCACTTACAAGCTCTCAGCTAAGATTTAAAAGCAAAAATGGAAAGGTTAGTCACCGCATCTGGCCAAATGGGACATGCTCAGGTACAACGTCAAGGTCCTTTCCAATACCTGAGACCCTAAAACAGCCACACAATGCAAGCTTTCAAATCCAAACAAACTGAAAACAAGGGAAGGGTGCACAGGAATATGTAACCACCCTAGACATATACAAAACACGGAAGGGAACTGCACTCTCATACCGGACCGGGTACACATCCCATGACCCTGCAACACGCTCAGCCCTGGGTGCCACTGGCACTCACAGGAAGCTGTGCTGTCCCCAGAGCCACAAGCAGTTAACCCCAGACAGGTCTGGGTGCAAGAACCATAGGGAAAATTACAAAACAAATTAATACAACACACAGAGAAAACCCAGCACTCACTTACAAGCTCTCAGCTAAGATTTAAAAGCAAAAATGGAAAGGTTAGTCACCGCATCTGGTCAAATGGGACAAGCTCAGGTACCACGTCAAGGTCCTTTCCAATACCTGAGACCCTAAAACAGCCACACAATGCAAGCTTTCAAATCCAAACAAACTGAAAACAAGGGAAGGGTGCACAGGAATATGTAACCACCCTAGACATATACAAAACACGGAAGGGAACTGCACTCTCATACCGGACCGGGTACAAATCTCATGACCCTGCAATATGCTCAGCCCTGGGTGCCACTGGCACTCACAGGAAGCTTGTCCCATTTGGCCAGATGCGGTGACTAACCTTTCCATTTTTGCTTTTAAATCTTAGCTGAGAGCTTGTAAGTGAGTGCTGGGTTTTCTCTGTGTGTTATATATACATAACAGGAAACACTTTTAACCACGGTCTTCTAGGGCACAAATGCAGCACAGGACAGACCACTATAGTTTAAAAGGCTTTATTTTTCACAGCAATAACAAACAGGCAGTTCATTTTCAAAAGAGGGAAATCCTTCCTCTGCAGCAAAGTTAAGTACTTTTAAATGTGTCCCAGCACTTCACAGCACTCCACAAGTGCTTTGTAAAAATAATGTCCTTTTACAGTTCACAGGAACAAAAGTCTTTTACACAGTGTAACAAACACACACACCAGCTTCTGTAGCCGTATATCTCTCTCTCAAGGCCTAAGTGAGGCTGCTATTTAAACCCTCACAACTTCTAATTAGCCACACCTGTGATTAGCTGCTGGACAGCTTCACAGCTGTCTGGGATAATGGCCCACCCTCTCTCTAATTATCCCAAACCCCAGGGACCCAGAACACAGTTTATCAACTGCATAATCAAATACACACTCTTTCTCCCTGGGGTTTTAACTGAAAGGAGAAATAGCATGAACAATGCTTGGTCTTAAATATCTTTCATTTATAACCAGGCCTTGCTTTCTGTCACAATATATATATATATATATATATATATATATATATATATATATATATATATTTCTATATATATATATATATATATATATATATATATATATATATATATATATATATGTTTTATAATTGACATCCTTTTATAGTGATTTTCAACTATGATGTTATAATGCAATTGTTTCATATTCTGCTGAGATTTATATAGAGAATTAAGGTTTGAAGTTGAGAATTTTAGATATATGTATAGTAAATATTAATATAACAAAAAGTAAAAAAATTATTAATGTAAGTAATGTGACTTTTAGCAGCTTCAAATTTTTACTGATATGCTGAAGCATTTGATTATTAAAATGTTATATGGGTTCAAGCTTTTGGTAAAGAGTATCACATAGCAGAAACTGATTTTTTTAATTTAAATTTAGCAATTATGTAAACAGAATCTATCGTTTTTTTCTATCTACACTAATTAATCTACAATTCATTTAATCTTCCGTCATTTTCTATTAAATACTCCACATTGAAAATGTATGCGATTGTTCACATGCTGCATATTAATAATGCATCCAGCAGAATCTAATTACATTAATTACTTGTTGTTCCATCAGGAATAATTCTTGATATTGCAAGTGAATGTGAGAAATTTAAAATAGATTTCTTCGGGTTTAAAATAGGAAATATATTTTCTATATTGCATCTAGTAGGGAGAAACAAAATATGAGTCAGCAAAGAAAATGACATGAGAGTGAATCATATATTGTTATGTCCCAATACTACCACAATAAACATAGATTTAACAAGCTGTCCAGAGAAACTTTACTCAGATAGGTCAAGTTTTGTCACCAAGGATCTTTAATGGACATGAAAACCAAACATTTTCTTTCATGAATCAGATAGAGCACACTATTTTAAACAACTTTCCAATTTACTTCTATTAGCAAACTGTAGTGTAAGCTAGCTAAAAACTTCAGGTGAGCCAATGACAAGAGTAATATATGTACAGCCACCAATCAGCAGCCAGCTCCCAGAAGATCAGTGCTGCTCCTAAGCCTACCTAGGTATGCTATTCAATCATGGATAGCACGAGAAGGCAGCAAATTAGACAATCAAAGTAAATTGTAAAGTTGTTTAAAATTGCATGCTCTATCTGAATATTGATCCTGTCATTTTTACTTTACTGTCCTTTTAAAGGGACATTCTAATGCAAACATGACACACTTTAATTCTTTAAAACATGTTAAGGCTAGTGATGTCGCAAACTGTTCGCCGGAGAACAGTTCCCGGCGAACATAGCTTGTTTGCGTTCGCCGCTGCGGGCGAACATATGCGATGTTCGATCCACCCCCTATGTGTCATCATTGAGGAAACTTTGACCCTGTATCTCACAGCCTTCTGACACATTTGAGCCAATCAGCAGCAGACACTCCCTCACAGACCCTCCCAGCTCCTTGGCAGCAGCCATTTTAGATTCATTACAATCTTGCTTTCTTAGTGAGAGGAGCTTTAGTGTTGCTGATGCTGACATTATAGGGAAATCGATAGCTAGGCTAGTGTATTTAGTGTCCACTACAGTGCTGAAGGACTCATCTAATCTCTGCTGTAAGGACAGCACCTCAAAAAGCCCTTTTTAGGGCTATAACTTCAGTCTTTTTTTTTTATTATTTGTAATTTTATTTGCATTTGCCTGGCTTTCAGCCTGTGTGTGAGGCTCACAGCATATACTGTGATTAGTGCCACCACTGATAACTGCTTAACATTAGTGTAAATTTAACCAACAAAACTTTTTTAAATCATTTTGCTAGTGTAATCTAATTTCATTTTCTATCAGGCCTGTGTCTCAGGCTCACACAGCATATACTGTGGTTAATTGCTCTGTGCTAACCACCACTCATATCTGCTTAACATTAGTGTAAATTTAAACAACAAAACTTTTATATCATTTTGCTAGTGTAATCTAATTTAATTTTCTATCAGGCCTGTGTGTCAGGCTTACACAGCATATACTGTGGTTAATTGCTGTGCCAGCCGCCACTCATATCTGCTTAACATTATTGTAAATTTAAAAAAAAACAACTTTTAAATCATTTTGCTAGTGTAATCTAATTTCATTTTCCATCAGGCCTGTGTGTCAGGCCCACATCATATAGTGTGATTAATAGCTCTTTTTTCCACCACTTATATCGATGTAACATTAGTGTACATTTTTTTTTTTTTTTTTTTTACATCAGTCCTCTTCTAGTGTTATTTAATTTTAGTTGCCAGGCCAGCCTGGCTGCCATTAGTGCCAGCCTGTGTGTCAGGCTGCCAGCATATACTGTGCCTACTTCCATCCTCAGTGACAGTCTACCACTCCTATCTGGTGTAACATTAGTTTAAAATTTGAAAAAAAACCTTTTACATCAGTCTTCTAGTGTTATTTAATTTTAGTTGCCAGGCCAGCCTGCCACTAGTGCCAGCCTGTGTGTCAGGCTTCCAGCACATACTGTACCTAGTTCCATCCTGAGTGCCATCACTCCTATCTGTTGTAACATTAGTGTAACTTTAAAAAAAAAAAACTTTTACATCAGTTTGCTATTGTTATTTAATTGCAGTTGCCTGTCTGCCAGCGTGTGTGCCAGGCCCACTTTCCACCTAGTGCCACGAATCATATTTGTTATAACAGTACTGTAAATATTTTAAATGAAAACTTTTTTGACTGTGAATCATCAGTCTGCTAGTGCAATTGAATTGCAGTTGCCTGCCTGCCAGTGTGTGTGCCAGGCCCACTTGCCAACTAGTGCCACCAATCATATTTGTTATAACAGTATTGTAAATATTTAAAATAAAAACTTTTTTGACTGAGAAACATCAGTCACCTAGTGTAATCTAATTGCAGTTGCCTGCCTGCCAGCGTGTGTGCCAGGCCCACTTGCCAACTAGTGCCACCAATCATATTTGTTATAACAGTATTGTAAATATTTAAAATAAAAACTTGTTTGACTGAGAAACATCAGTCATCTAGTGTAATCTAATTGCAGTTGCCTTCCTCCCAGCGTGTGTGCCAGGCCCACTTGCCAACTAGTGCCACCAATCATATTTGTTATAACAGTAGTGTAAATATTTTAAAAAAATATTTTTTGACTGTGAAACATCAGTCTGATAGTGTAATCTAATTGAAGTTGCCTTCAATGTATCTATCTATCAAATCTATCTATCTCGTGGTTGTGCAAATAGACTGTTTGTGGTTGTTTGCGGTGCGTTACACGGGGAGTTTGGTCTGTCACTGTGAAGCGGGCGTAACCCTTACACTACCTGATCGATACAACATCATACCTGATGTTTTAAAGCACTTTATTCCAAACAATTTAGGCATGTTAGGTGATTTAGACCCTTTATGGGTTAAAACCAGACTCTGCATCAGCTATGTAATTTTCTGTGGGAGTTTTGCCATGGATCCCCCTCCGGCATGCCACAGTCCAGGTGTTAGTCCCCTGGAAAAAACTTTTCCATTACTATTGTGGCCAGAAAGAGTCCTTGTGGGTTTTAAAGTTTGCCTGCCTATTGAAGTCAATGGAGGTTCGCCCGGTTCGCCGGTTCGCAAACATTTGCGGAAGTTCGAGTCCGCCGTTCGCGAACCTAAATTTTTAGGTTTGCGACATCACTAGTTAAGGCATACATGATATGGCCAATTAGTCAATCACAAATTGCAGTCATACATAGCTGCCAATCACCACCATGTTCTGCTCAGAAGCTGCAGTGGTCCTCAGCAAAACTTTACCTATGTTTTGAACCCATTTACAGGAGTTAAACACTCAGGTAGGACAAGTAATGCAAAACCTACATACTTTAATACATTTCATGGGTACTTTTCCATCTAAGGACCACCACTATACAGTCACTGTAAAGAACTTAATTTAGAGCTGATTTGAAAGCAGTGTGTGCACGGAACGAGTCAAGTGAAATTACTTATATTTTAACCAACTTTTTTTAACCAATAAATTTGCAGCAGTATTTTAATTTACCCACCACTTACTTAAGATCAGCAAACAATAAACGCTAGGGATAAGGCTGTCAACATTCTTTTTATTCTTTCAGCTCACATACTGTCAGTTTTGTTCATTTTATAGCTAATCAGACAACAACTATGATGTTAATTTCTTTCATAGTGGCAAGAGTCCACAAGCTAGTGACATATGGGATATACATTCCTACCAGGAGGGGGCAAAGTTTCCAAAACCTCAAAATGCGTATAAATACACCTCCCACCTCACTCATACCTAAGTTTAACATATAGCCAAGAAGTGAGGTGTATAAAAAGGAATAAAAAGCATACAAAAAGAGAAACTGGAAAAAATAATGTGCTTTGCTTTATACAAAAAAAATCATAACCACAAAATATTGGGTGTGTCTCATGGACTCTTGCCACTATGAAGGAAATGAATTTATCAGGTAAGTTCTTGCATAAATTATGTTTTCTTTCATGTAAGTGGCAAGAGTCCATGAGCTAGTGACTTATGGGATATAATACCAAAGATGTGGAAGTCCACGAGTCACTAGAGTGGGAGGGATAAAATAAAAACAGCTATTTCTGCTTGAGAAATGAAATCCCCAAAAATAATTGTTTTCCTAAAAATGTCAAAAAATCTCAAATCAAAGGCATTAGAATCAAGCTGAGACAACTGCCTGGAGAACCTTTCTACCAAAGGCTGTTTTCGACGAAGCAAACACATAAAAATGGTAAAATTTAGTAACGTATGCAAAGAAGATCAAGTTGCTGCTTTGCAAATTTGATCAACTGAAGCTTCACTTTTGAGAACCCAAGAAGTGGCAACTGGTCTAGTAGAATGAGCTGTAATTCTCTGAGGCAGACACTGCCCCGCCTCCAAATAAGCTTTTGTGAATCAAAATTCTTAGCCAAGAAGCCAGAGAAATAACAGAAGCTTTTTGACCTTTCAAAAAAATAACAAATAGACTATAAGTATTTCTGAAATCTTTAGTAGCCTCAACATAATATTTCAAAACTCTTGCCACATCTAAAGAATGTAAAGACCTTTCAAGAGTATTCTTAGGATTGATGTTGTTAGAATTCACAACTTTAGGCAAAAATTTAAATGAAGCCCACAAAACAGCCTTATCTTGATGGAAAATCATATAAGGAGTCTCACAAGAGAGAGCAGACAATTCAGAAACTCTTCAAACAGAAGAGATAGCCAAAAGAAATAACACTTTCCAAGAAAGTAATTTAATGTCCAGAGAATGCATAGGCTCAAAATGAGGAGCCTGTAAAATCTTCAAAACAAAAATTGAGATTCCAAGGAGGAGAAATAGATTTAAAAACAAAGATTTAATATCAATTAAAATGACATAAACTATAGCACTACAAATAAAATGATTAGCATGTTGAAGTAAAAGAACAAAGCTTAGACAATTCAAGATCTGATAACTAAACTGTCCAACCAACAAGTTGAAACAGCAGCAACATCCCATAGAAATGGCATGTTTAAAAATATATCCAATATGTAAATATGCTTCTCTAAGATAGGAAACAAACTTCCTATCTAAAGGATCCTTAAAAGAAGAAATATCTTCCATAGGATAGAAGTACATTTGGCAAGAGTAGAAATAGACCCACCTTAGGGACTTTTACCCAAAAACTCTAAATTAGCCATAGGTAAAAGATATAGCTTTTTAAACCTAGAAGAAATGTAAACAGAAGCACTAAGTTTAGATTCCTTACTAAACATATGATAGATAGCATCTGGAATAAGAAAAACATCAAGAGTAACCTCAGAAGCTAAAAAAAACCAGAATTCAAACATTTGCTATTTTTGTTATCAAGAGGACTATATTCCTCAATACCCAAAGTAAACAATACCTCCTTAATAAAGAATGAATGCATTCAATAGAAATGTTTGATTTATCAATATCAGTTTCTGAAGTAGGATACTCTGAGTCAGAGAAAAACCAGCAGAAATACTTCAGTATGCTGTTGATCAATACAAACTTCATTAGATTTATGAGAAGTTAGGAAAGATCTTTTACGTTAATTTGAAGGCGGAATAGCAGTCATAGCCTTCTCTATGTCTGTAGCAATATAATGCTTTATATCTACAGGAATATCGTACATTAGACTGTGAAGGTTTAACAGTAGATGTATTTGTACTATAGAAACATTATCAGTATGAAATAATATAACATAACAAGTGCCACATATTTGAGCTGAAGAAATAAAATCAGCTAATTTATCAATATACACACTTATCCTTGGTAAAAATTGTGTACAGGCAGCTTAGTTCCTAGAGTAACATCAGAGGCAGGATCAGTTTGAGACATCTTGCAAAATGTAACAAAAAAGAAAAAATAACAATTAAACAAAATATCCAATTTCCTCGAAATAGCAGTTTCAGGAATGGGAAAAAATGCTTATGCTTTAATACTTAAATGAAAATAAAATCAAAAGCAAACATCATAGCCCTCTGTAAACAAATGAGAGCAGAGAACAAAAGAGGGAGAGACTTAATATAACACATTTTTGGCGCCAACAATCACGCAAACAAAGATGATGCAAATACAGAGAAAAAAACTTTTGGCGCCAAAGTTAGCAAGAAATGACACAACTCGCGTCATAACAGGCACATCTTCGTGCCAAAATTTTTTGCAGAAACAAAGATGCAAGAAATGTCACAGCAAACGCAACCTCCGCACAAAAAATGATGCAATAAATAGAAGCATTTTGCGTCATCGCAAGCCCATTTTGCCTGTGAAAATTTGAAAAAACAAGTTAGAAGTTACAACTAACATAGGCCTAGATTTGGAGTTTGGCGTTAGCCGTGAAAACCAGCGTTAGAGGCTCCTAACGCTGGTTTTAGGCTAACTCTGGTATTTGGAGTCACTCAAAAAAGGGTCTAACGCTCACTTTTCAGCCGCGACTTTTCCATACCGCAGATCCCCTTACGTAAATTGCGTATCCTATATTTTCAATGGGATTTTTCTAACTCCGGTATTTAGAGTCGTGTCTGAAGTGAGCGTTAGAAATCTAACGACAAAACTCCAGCCGCAGGAAAAAAGTCAGTAGTTAAGAGCTTTCTGGGCTAACGCCGGTTTATAAAGCTCTTAACTACTGTACTCTAAAGTACACTAACACCCATAAACTACCTATGTACCCCTAAACCGAGGCCCCCCCACATCGCCGCCACTCGATTAATTTTTTTTAACCCCTAATCTGCCGACCGCCAACTACGTTATACTTATGTACCCCTAATCTGCTGCCCCTAACACCGCCGACCCCTATATTATATTTATTAACCCCTAACCTGCCCCCCACAACGTCGCTGCCAGCTACCTACACTTATTAACCCCTAATCTGCCGACCGCAAAGCGCCGCCACCTACGTTATCCTTATGTACCCCTAATCTGCTGCCCCTAACACCGCCGACCCCTATATTATATTTATTAACCCCTAATCTGCCCCCCTCAACGTCGCCTCCACCTGCCTACACTTATTAACCCCTAATCTGCCAAGCGTACCGCACCGCTACTATAATAAAGTTATTAACCCCTAATCCGCCTCACTAACCCTATAATAAATAGTATTAACCCCTAATCTGCCCTCCCTAACATCGCCGACACCTAACTTCAATTATTAACCCCTAATCTGCCGACTGGAGCTCACCGCTATTCTAATAAATGTATTAACCCCTAAAGCTAAGTCTAACCCTAACACTAACACCCCCCTAAGTTAAATATAATTTTAATCTAACGAAATAAATTAACTCTTATTAAATAAATTATTCCTGTTTAAAGCTAAATACTTACCTGTAAAATAAATCCTAATATAGCTACAATATAAATTATAATTACATTGTAGCTATTTTAGGATTAATATTTATTTTACAGGCAACTTTGTAATTATTTTAACCAGGTACAATAGCTATTAAATAGTTAAGAACTATTTAATAGTTACCTAGTTAAAATAATTACAACATTACCTGTAAAATAAATCCTAAACTAAGTTACAATTAAACCTAACACTATACTATCATTAAATTAATTAAATAAAATACCTACAATTACCTACAATTAAACCTAACACTACACTATCAATACATTAATTAAATACAATATCTACAAATAACTACAATGAAATAAACTAACTAAAGTACAAAAAATAAAAAAGAACTAAGTTACAAAAAATAAAAAAATATCTACAAACATAAGAAAAATATTACAACAATTTTAAACTAATTACACCTACTCTAAGCCCCCTAATAAAACAACAAAGCCCCCCAAAATAAAAAATGCCCTACCCTATTCTAAATTACTAAAGATAAAAGCTCTTTTACCTTACCAGCCCTGAACAGGGCCCTTTGCGGGGCATGCCCCAAGAAGTTCAGCTCTTTTGCCTGTAAAAAAAAACATACAATACCCCCCCCCAACATTACAACCCACCACCCACATACCCCTAATCTAACCCAAACCCCCCTTAAATAAACCTAACACTAAGCCCCTGAAGATCTTCCTACCTTATCTTCACCATACCAGGTTCACCGATCCGTCCTGAAGAGCTCCTCCGATGTCCTGATCCAAGCCCAAGCGGGGGGCTGAAGATGTCCATGATCCGGTAGAAGTCTTCATCCAAGCGGGGCAGAAGAGGTCTTCCATCCGATTGAAGTCTTCGTCCAAGCGGGGCAGAAGAGGTATTCCATCCGATTGAAGTCTTCATCCAGGCGGCATCTTCTATCGATATCCATCTGGAGCGGAGCGGCAGCATCCTGAAGACCTCCGACGCGGAACATCCATCCTGGCCGACGACTGAACGACGAATGACGGTTCCTTTAAATGACGTCATCCAAGATGGCGTCCCTCGAATTCCGATTGGCTGATAGGATTCTATCAGCCAATCGGAATTAAGGTAGGAATATTCTGATTGGCTGATGGAATCAGCCAATCAGATTTAGCTCGCATTCTATTGGCTGATCGGAACAGCCAATAGAATGCGAGCTCAATCTGATTGGCTGATTGGATCAGCCAATCGGATTGAACTTGATTCTGATTGGCTGATTCCATCAGCCAATCAGAATATTCCTACCTTACTCCGATTGGCTGATAGAATCCTATCAGCCAATCGGAATTCAAGGGACGCCATCTTGGATGACGTCATTTAAAGGAACTGTCATTCATCGTTCAGTCGTCGGCCAGGATGGATGTTCCGCGTCGGAGGTCTTCAGGATGCTGCCGCTCCGCTCCAGATGGATGTCGATAGAAGATGCCGCCTGGATGAAGACTTCAATCGGATGGAAGATCTCTTCTGCCCCGCTTGGATGAAGACTTCAATCGGATGGAAGACCTCTTCTGCCCCGCTTGGATGAAGACTTCTACCGGATCATGGACATCTTCAGCCCCCCGCTTGGGCTTGGATCAGGACATCGGAGGAGCTCTTCAGGACGGATCGGTGAACCTGGTATGGTGAAGATAAGGTAGGAAGATCTTCAGGGGCTTAGTGTTAGGTTTATTTAAGGGGGGTTTGGGTTAGATTAGGGGTATGTGGGTGGTGGGTTGTAATGTTGGGGGGGGGGTATTGTATGTTTTTTTTTACAGGCAAAAGAGCTGAACTTCTTGGGGCATGCCCCGCAAAGGGCCCTGTTCAGGGCTGGTAAGGTAAAAAAGCTTTTAACTTTAGTAATTTAGAATAGGGTAGGGCATTTTTTATTTATGGGGGGCTTTGTTGTTTTATTAGGGGGCTTAGAGTAGGTGTAATTAGTTTAAAATTGTTGTAATATTTTTCTTATGTTTGTAGATATTTTTTTATTTTTTGTAACTTAGTTCTTTTTTATTTTTTGTACTTTAGTTAGTTTATTTCATTGTAGTTATTTGTAGATATTGTATTTAATTAATGTATTGATAGTGTAGTGTTAGGTTTAATTGTAGGTAATTGTAGGTATTTTATTTAATTAATTTAATGATAGTATAGTGTTAGGTTTAATTGTAACTTAGGTTAGGATTTATTTTACAGGTAATTTTGTAATTATTTTAACTAGGTAACTATTAAATAGTTCTTAACTATTTAATAGCTATTGTACCTGGTTAAAATAATTACAAAGTTGCCTGTAAAATAAATATTAATCCTAAAATAGCTACAATGTAATTATAATTTATATTGTAGCTGTATTAGGGTTTATTTTACAGGTAAGTATTTAGCTTTAAATAGGAATAATTTATTTAATAAGAGTTAATTAATTTCGTTAGATTAAAATTATATTTAATTTAGGGGGGTGTTAGTGTTAGGGTTAGACTTAGCTTTAGGGGTTAATACATTTATTAGAATAGCGGTGAGCTCCGGTCGGCAGATTAGGGGTTAATAATTGAAGTTAGGTGTCGGCGATGTTAGGGAGGGCAGATTAGGGGTTAATACTATTTATTATAGGGTTAGTGAGGCGGATTAGGGGTTATTAACTTTAATATAGTAGCGCTCAGGTCCGCTCGACAGATTAGGGGTTAATAAGTGTAGGCAGGTGGAGGCGACGTTGTGGGGGGCAGATTAGGGGTTAATAAATATAATATAGGGGTCGGTGATGTTAGGGCAGCAGATTAGGGGTACATAAGGATAATGTAAGTAGCGGCGGTTTACGGAGCGGCAGATTAGGGGTTAATAATAATATGCAGGGGTCAGCGATAGCGGGGGCGGCAGAATAGGGGTTAATAAGTGTAAGGTTAGGGGTGTTTAGACTCGGGGTACATGTTAGAGTGTTAGGTGCAGACTTAGGAAGTGTTTCCGCATAGCAAACAATGGGGCTGCGTTAGGAGCTGAACGCGGCTTTTTTGCAGGTGTTAGGTTTTTTTTCAGCTCAAACAGCCCCATTGTTTTCTATGGGGGAATCGTGCATGAGCACGTTTTTGAGGCTGGCCGCTTGCGTAAGCAACTCTGGTATCGAGAGTTGAAGCTGCGTTAAATATGCTCTACGCTCCTTTTTTGGAGCCTAACGCAGCCTTTATGTGGACTCTCAATACCAGAGTTATTTTTATGGTGCGGCCAGAAAAAAGCCGGCGTTAGCTTCGCGGGTCCTTACCGACAAAACTCTAAATCTAGGCCATAATTTCCATGCTGAAACTGGGAAATAAATAAATAGACCTGACTCATAACAAATATATGCAATATATATTAAAACTTTAAAATATGAAGTGCCAAACATAGCTGAGAGTGTCTAAAAAAATAATATATACTTACCATAAGACACCCATCCACATATAGCAGACAGCCAATTCAGTACTGAAACATATCAGCAGAGGTAATGGTAGAGGAGTATAATATCGATCTGTAAAGGGAGGTGGCAAATGAATCCCCATGACTGAATTTACAGAGAACCTTAGAATAGATTTCCCATAAGTGAAAACACGGCACCATCAGGCAATACTCCCTTCACATCAAGCACAACTTGCTTCACCATCCTCCAACGAAGGCAAAGTTTGTAAAACTAAGGTATAAGTGAGGTGGGAAGTGCATTTATAGACATTTTGAGGTTTGGGAAACTTTGCCGCCTCCTGGTAGGAATGTATATCCCATATGTCACTAGCTCATGGACTCTTGCCACTTACATGAAAGAAAGTACCATTTCATGTAATGTTTGTATTAGAATGTCTCCTTCACAATATACTCTACAGTAGGAAAACCTTACCGTTTCTCCATAAAATGTCCATCAAAGCTGTGTCACTAAAGCAACTAAATGTTATAGAATTGGCTCAGTAGAATAATACCATGCATGTTAGTTTTCCTAGCTCAATGATTCTTTATTTGATCTGTGTATGACACAGATCAACAACAAGCATCGGACAAAAAAGGCTTCTGGCATCTAAATGTGTTTGAGTCGTATAAAAAGAATTAGGTTCTTATGTATGGTTGAGAGAATAACACATTTCTTTAATGCTGTGTGGCAGAGCAATATTTTTTCATCTTGTAAGTGCAACTTGTATTATTATAGCAAAGTGCAGAAGAATAATTGGATAGTTTATTCTTGTAATACATACAGGTTTTATAACCTCTTTGCAGATCTAAAAATGAAAAAATATTTGTTGTTTTTTTCTTAACTATTGTAAATAAAAACCAGGAAACGTTTTCTGAAAGCCCTTCAGATTTTCAATTTCACCAGTTTCTATGTCATTTTATGCAACTGGTTTACTAAAGAGAGGAGAGATGGGTGAGCCATAGGGAATCTGTTGCATGCAATAATGTAGGAACTGATGAGACCCTTTATATTTTGCCCTCTGATTGGGTTAGCTTCTTAAAGGCCGATTATCTTAAGTTCTCTGGGCTGCTCTCCAGCCCTTTTATTTCCTTAATGGAATTCTATAAAGCCACTTTTTACCCTGAAAACAGGGTGTCTTGCGCTAAGGGGCGTTTACTGCATTTTCTTATGGGAAGGAGATGCATACATTACAAGTGTATGATTAAATTTGTAATTTAAAAATCCTAGAAAATGAACAATCGAACCATTCACATAAATAAAAAATTGCAGTAAAAAATTGTATTGTTAAAGGGACACTGAACCCAAATTATTTCTTTTGTGATTCAGATAGAGCATGCAATTTTAAGCAACTTTCTAATTTACTCCTATTATCCATTTTTCTTGTTCTCTTGCTATCTTTATTTGAAAAAGAAGACATCTAAGCTTGTTTTAGGTTCAGGACCCTGGACAGCACTTTTTTATTGGTGGATGAATTTATCCACCAATCAGCAAAGACAACCCAGGTAGTTCACCAAAAATGGGCCGGCATCTAAACTTACATTCTTGCATTTCAAATAAAGATACTAAGAGAATGATGAAAATTTGATTTGATAATAGAAGTAAATTAGAAAGTTGCTTACAATTTCATGCTCTATCTGAATCACGAAAGAAAAAATTTGGGTTCAGTGTCCCTTTAAGGTGCATCAAAAATCGTAACAAAATTGTTCACCAAAAATCATATTTTATCAAAAATGTAATATTTGCATGTAAATTACACAAACATTTTAAATTTCAAATTCATATAAGTAAATAGAAAAAGATTTCATTATATTGGTTGATTTGAATTTTAAAATCAGCCAATAAGAATGCAAGGGTACCCCTATATAAGTGGGTACCTCACATTCAAAATTCAGTGTGTGGCTGGTAATCACATGAAGAGAAAATCAAAGATGGAAAGAGAACAGCACACCAGTTTGTGGGGCACGGAGTAAGATTTGGCAAATCTTGTCAATCCAAATAGTCATACATCCAAAGCACTCCAGCCACCAGAAGAAATCTTTGTTTAAAAGACCTTTATTTTCATTAGTTAGAACTAAAAGTTTACAGGAACAACGTTTCGAACCTACATGACTAAGAGCGTATTGTAGGTTTGAAACGTTGTTCCTGTAATCTTTTGGACCCAACTAATGAAAATAAAGGTCTTTTAAACAAAGATTTCTTCTGGTGGCTGATCACATGAAGAGGACATCGGGGATGGGACTTAAGAAGATGGATGAAGACTGCCACTGGGATGAAAATAAGAACATATTTAAAAGGGGGTCCTTTACTGTACATCGCCAATGTTAGAGCAAATGCTGAGTGAAATATGTTACCCCAATGGCCACTCATAGCGATGTATAGTAAGACGCCCCTCTGAGTTGCTGCCATTAAAGAGTAATTTTGGCATTTTTTTATATTTTGCCAGCATTCTCGCAGCACTTTTGATCATCGGGACCTGAGTTTTATTGCATTGTCTTTTTATTATTCACTTGTTAATTATGCAAGTAATTTTATTAGATGTTGTTATTATGAGTGTAACTGTATTGTTTAATATATTTTTGATGTGTTTTGTGAGACTTTTTTGTTTTGCAAAACAGTTAACCAGACCTCTGAGTACACGCTAACCCAACGAGCGTTAACTTAAGTTGCGCTAAAGCAATCGCGTTTACTTTCAACTTGTAATATGAGCACAATTTAACCTACTTGCAAACAATTGCAAAAACCCGATATTGCTTGCACGCAAACGTTTGCACGTCACTCGTAATCTGGCCCTTAGTCAGTACATAACATATTGTTTAATAGCAGATAAATAGATAACTAATATTGTCCTCAATTCCAATATTTCCCAAATTTTGTTTGATATTGAATAAAGTTTATTGGACTTTTATTTTTTATTTATTTATTTATTTTTGTTTATTTTTTTAAATAATTACAGTCTTATTGAGTCAAACACAACCAAGCCTAATAACTTCCATGATATGCAATCTTTCTTTCACCACAATAGCACCCTTAAAAATTATAATGGCTGTGGATCACTAAAAACCAAAACGATACACAAAAAATACAATTATTCTTCAGGCTTCCCAGCCACTCTCCCCAACTGACCAGACCACTTATCCTCATTTTGTTGATCCAATATTCTCTCTCTCTCTCTGGGGCCTATCTATCAAGCTCGTAACGGAGCTTGATGCCAGTTATGAAACAGCGATCATAAAGACCGCTGCTCCATAACCTGTCCGCCTGCTCTGAGCAGGCGGACAGACATTGCCGGAAATCAACCTGATCGAGTATGATCGGGTTGATTGACACCCCCCTGCTGGCAGCCCATTGGCCGCGAGTCTGCAGGGGGCGGCATTGCTCCAGCAGCTCTTGTGAGCTGCTGGTGCAATGCTGAATACGGCAAGCGTATTGCTCGCCGTATTCAGCGAGGTCTGGCGGACCTGATCCGCACTGCCGGATCAGGTCCGCCAGACTTTGATAAATTGGGGCCCCTGTCTCTCTCTCTCTTTCTCTGCATGTTCCAACTGTCTATATCTTATAGATATGCTTTCTTCATGTTTTTACAGATAAGTAATGTTTATAATCTGTTCACTATTGTTTTTTATTTGGTGTGATTTGATTGTCATTAAAAAGGGATATTGCAGTTGTTGACATCTTGTTTTTCAAGTCAATGAACAATATCATTAATGTTTTTCTGACTGTGTTATTGACTGTGTTATTGGTTAATCTGTTGAATTTAATTAATTTAGTTTATAGCTTATGGGTAGAACGTAATCACTAAAGTTGATGCTACATCATATGGGTGACTCTTCTAATATACAATCTGATATTTTCCTGTATAAGAATGGTGTTATTGTTTGCATTGGGATCATTCTTATATCGAAAAAGTTTTATCGGAAGTTGAAAAACTGCTGAGAAACATGATAGACTAGACTCAAATTGACCTATTGCGGTTTCCTTCATCTAAGAGATTTAATAATACAATAAAATATATAAGTAGCATGATTTTCCCTTCTTGTATATCAAAAACAAAAAATCTGGACAAATTTCTATATTGTCTTTTTTACTCAAAGGGAGCAATGCAGCTGATCTGTTTCTTTAGCGCTACTAAATACACAGTAGTTTATGTAAACATTTGAAAGATATTTAATGTTATATTAATTGAAATTTTGTTTTTTGCTGTTCTTTTTACTCAGTTTGATTGCTGGACTGAAGCTGACAAAAAGAAAAAACTAAAAACAGAATAATGAGCAAAAAAAAAATCAGGTACAACTTTTTGCATTTTTAAATATTGCTGTCTTTGATTGTTAGAGTGATTGATGATAAATATTAATTTTCTCATACAAATAACTGTTATGTTGACCATTTCATTTGATTATAAAACTATAAATTGCATTTATTTAGAGATAAAGGGTTGGGGGGAGTAGAGTTATGGAAATATTGCCAGGTTTTACCCGAATTAACATATTACATATAATATTCAGATACTGGAATCATTGATTCTGCAAAGAAGCAAAACCTGGAGTGGATTACTCACTAAGAGACCTGACAACAACTAGACAAACTAGTTGTAACTGAGAGTACAACAGAGTTATAAAGAGAGAGTAAATCCACTAGTGTATAATCACACTTTAACATCTACTGATATCATAAGGTTTCCCAAAAAATAGTATTGAAAAATTTGTTCCCATTCATTCATACATTATAGTTTATTAATAAGGCTAAGGAACTCACACTCATACAGTAGCAAAAGCTGTGAATTAAAACCACTTGAACTCTGTGATTAGCATAATAGCCTTAAAGTTAATATGTCACTATTAAATATCCTCAATCCAGATAGATTAAAGTTAACTAAGCCCTTACAATCCGAGGGCTGTTTTACTTTTACATATGCAATAAAGGATATGAGGATATAGTATTAACTATTTAGTACATAATTTGTCACAAGAGTAAGCAAAGTTAAAAACGGACGATAGGAGAGACAAAGCTGCCCCTATCGGACCCCTGACGCGCGTTTCACGAACGCTTCCTCAGAGGGGGTGCGGGCCGCTGCTACTCGGCGTCTTATATTCAATCTTAATGCCCACCACTAACACCGGATTGGATACCGGATTGGGAGTTGTCTCCTTACGCTTGGTTGATTCTCCTGTCAGTCTTGGTAGGTATTTTACGTAGGAGACATTCAGAAAAAAGGGGATGTGTGCTTGATACGTTACTGAGGCAACACCAATCAGCAATACGCTTGTCTTGCCTACAGTGGGTGTGCAGATTTGAAGTACTGTGATTGGATGATCGACTAGCAAAGCATTATTGTAAACATCACAGTGGCTAGATTATAACTCTGTTGGTATACAATTCTTATTGACTAGAATTTGCGATTATGAAATATATACCTGTGATTCCTATCCTGATTACACACTAATAGATCAGTTTATACTTTGTGGAATTTATATAATGCGCTTATGGATTATACTCAGAATTGTCAAGTCTTTTTTTGTTTTTTACTTTTTTACTATTCTTGTTAGAATTCAATTGCGCAACAATAAGTAATCAATGTTATCTTCTTATTTTTTGCATGACAATTTCAGGATTCATACTCAAATATATATGTAAGAGATAAGTATTATGTGTTAATAATAACTACTTATTTTTGTTATTGTTATTGTTACTGGCCACCGTCCTCACGGTTCATATCGGTGTATGCTGTAAACTCTATGCTTACTTTCAAGCTATTACTATTCGCTTATATTTAATGCTAGGTTGAAGTAGTTATTCTAACATTACTGATATCCCTAGGATGCTAGGTAGAAATAATTATTCTAATTTCACTGATATCCCAAATGATCCTGTGGACAAATCCTTTATGCTGGATGGAACAAGCATATTATGTACTCAGAATATTTGAGATTGTACAGAATCCATATCTTTAAAAGTATTGAGATTGTAAAGATATTATACTAACACCAAGGAACAAGCTGCGAACAACTCAATTGTAATATGTGAAGAAATGTATAAATCTAAACAAATATATACTGATATTCATTGTGCTACCACTCTAAAGCTATTCGAGTGTAAGTGAGTGTGCCCAATTTAAAAGAAATTTGTGCTCAAATCCTAACGTGCAATTTATTCTTAAAAACATTACATAACAACACTTGAATAAGATTGTGGTGAATGTGTATAAATTATAAAAATGACATTATGAAAGTAGTGTGTTTGTGAATAGATATTTTAAGGGATATCATATCCTATTATTATGTTCCAGTGATTGAAGACTCGTGTGTGAGGTGATTGGTAGGTATAATTTAATACCTATGTTGATCCTAAGTGTAGTGAGGTGTAAGATGAATTTTTAGCTACATTACGGCATTTAGATCTGTGTGTTTAATAACTAATAATCTCATAATCCCATTTTGGACATGATTCACATTGGACTGGATATAGTTCACATGGGACTGGACTAGTTATATTAGCTGTAACATCTGATAGTAACTTATAGCAAAGGATTTTACAGATAAACAAAATAATTATTGTAGTCATTCATCCCACTTGGTTTAACAGTATTCAATAAGTAAATCCACCTGCATTCCATTTTTAGCAGCACTTTTTCTATGTTACCACCTCTAATGCCAAGTGATGCTTTTTGAATTACTGTGAATTTCAAATCTTTAGGAGAGCTCTCATGGTGTAGTAAGAAATGTTTGGCAACTGAGGTTATTTTTTTGCCCTTGCTCAGATCACGTTTTGCTGTTTTAATGTTATAGCAGTGTTCCAAAATTCTTGTTTTTACCTCCCTGGTAGTCATGCCAACATAAAACATTTGGCATGAACAGTGTAGTGCATAGACTACTCCAATTGTAGTGCATGAAAAATGGTAGGGTATTTTATAAATCCTGCCAGTTTTATCAGTCAAAGTTTTGATTTTCCACACATATTGGCATGCAGAGCATGTTCCACAGGTGTACATGCCTGGGTCCTTATGTTGTTTTTTTGTAGATCTCACAAAATGGCTAGATACCAATTTATCCCTTAAATTATTTGGTCTCTTATATCCAAGTGATACTCTTTCTCCAATGAGGGGTTTGAGGGTCTCATCATTCTGTAGTATTTGCCAATGGTCATTTATGATTTTTGTCACATGTCTCATCTGGGGGTTATACGTGGTTATTAGCCTTGGGCAGGATTCAGCTTTTGTTCTTTCCTTGGGAACCAATAGGTCATCTCTGCAAACTTTAAGTGCCTTATACTTGGCTCTCTTTACAGACTTTTTGCTATACCCTCGTGATATTAACCTTTGTGATAGTGCCTCACTCTCTGTTATGTAGATATCTTTACTTGTACAGTTTCGGCGGAGCCTTAAAAATTCCCCATATGGGATTGCTTTCAGGGTGCTTGGTGAGTGAGCACTCGAGTAATGCAGGAGAGTATTAGTTGCCGTTTCCTTTCTGTAAATTGTGGTGTTGATAATACCATCTTTGTTTTTAAACAATTTCAAGTCTAAGAAGCATATCTCCTGCTGGCTAGCAGAATATGTCAATTTTATGTTTAATTCATTCTCATTGAGTTTAGACATAAAGAGTTGCAAATCATCCTATGTACCCTCCCAGATGAACAGGACATCATCAATGAACCTTACCCACAGGGATATATGTTCGGTATACATTTGCAGTACATCTGAAAATACACAGAAATGTTCCCAAAAACCAAGGAATAAATTTGCGTACGTAGGTGCACAGGCAGTACCCATTGCGGTACCCTGTGTTTGAAGATAGTACCTATCATTGAATGTAAAGAAATTATGTGTTAAAATAAAATGTAACAACTGAATTATGAAAGCATTATGTGTTTCATTCTCTAGACTGTTTGAGGCTAGAAAGTATTTAATGGCTTCTATTCCATCCCTATGCCTGATGTTGGTGTATAGGGACTCTACATCTGCTGTGACTAACCACATGTTGTCTGTTAGTTCAATATCTTTTACCATTTGCAAGACCTCCATCGTGTCACGAACGTATGATGGTAATGTTGTTAAATATTCCCTCAATCTTAAGTCTATGAATTTGCTTGCATTCTCAGTTAAGTTATCATTTCCAGACATGATAGGTCTACCTGGTGGTTCTAGTGGGTTTTTGTGTACTTTCGGTAGAAAGTACAGTGTGGCAATTTTAGGATTGTCTTTTGTCAAAAACTTTTTTTCTGAATTGGAGAGTATATTATTCTCCCATGCTTCTTTAATCATTCGATTATATTGTATGAGGTAAGAACTCTGGGGATTGAATATTAATAATTTGTAGCAGGAATTGTTGGACAGTTGTTTTGTAGCTTCATCTAGGTACATTTGTCGTGGCCATAAGACCACATTCCCACCCTTGTCTGATGGCTTAATCAGTATATCCTGCCATGATTCAATCTCCTTCAAAGCTCGTATTTCAGAACTGCTAAGATTGTTATTCACATTGTATATAGGTATCTGTTCAATTTTTTGGCAAACCATTTTGCAAAATACTTGTATCTCAGGTGATAAGGATAAGGATGGAACATATGTTGACTTAGGTTTAACATTTGACTTCCAAACTTGATGTGTCGGTGTCAAATTAATATTATCAGTATCCATACTACTTTCTGATAATTCACACAATATATCAGCTGTGGCTAAATCTTCTGCATTAAGGATATTTGGATTATATGCATACATTTTCTTGAGTAACATTTTTCTAGAAAATAAGTGTATATCCTTGATCAATTCAAATTTATTAAGAGAATTAACAGGGCAGAAAGATAGTCCTTTAGATAGTACTGATTTATGTGTTTCACTTAGTATATGGTCTGATAAATTAATCACTCTCATTTGTTCATCCTTATTTTGCTGAATGGACTCAATTCCCTTCTCCTTGTTGATTGCCTTACTGGGCCTGAGAACTTTCTTTTGTTGCCTCTGTTCTGTGTATTGGTTGGATTGGACTGTGTGACTGGTTGCGTTGTGTTCTGTGGTGTGGTGGACAAAAAAGAAACAGAGGAGGAGGTGGAGGAGGTTCGAGATTGTGCAGAGCTATAACTTCTAGGTCTGGTACTAGATGTGCTCGGTGTTGTGTCATTGGGTTCATCCCCACTCATGTGGTCTGAGTCTACATCAGAATTGTCAGTTTCATTTTCAGCACTGCTTTCAGGTTGCTGTACTAAGTATCTACTGGTTCTCCGTCTAAATGTGGTGTTGTTGTTATTGCGCCACCTATAGACTCTATGGTTTGAGAAATCCTCTATATCCCTTTGAAGTTTCTGTTTTTTAGTAGCTATTATTTATAGCTCTAGTTTGTCCAATTCTTTTTGATATCTGTCATATTGTGTTTTGTAGTCAATTTTATCATTGAATTGAGACAACTGAGCATTGTATTCTTCAATCTCTGTATCCAGTTTGGTTAGTTCCAATTTATCATGTTTAATTAATATTTGAATTAATTTCAGAGAGCATTCTGACAAAGCTGTTTCCCACTCTTTAACTAAAACTTCATTGTTCAAATTAAAGGCAGGGAATACCTTCATTCTCAGACCTCTAGGTATAATGTTTTTCTCTGCATACTTCTCAAAGAAGTGCCAGTTCCACCACCTTTTAGACTGTTTATGTAATGTTTGGTGCAGTTTACATAGTACATTATTTAGTTCCTCCTCATTAATCACTATATTGTCCTTAGTTGAGACATTAAAAATAGAATTCAATTCTTGTAGTCTCTTTTGGTGGCGGTTCGCCATATCATTTTGGATATTCATTATCAAAGTAATATTTTTCACCCCCCTAAGAAAAGGGCTAAACTCAGTAAAGGTATCTGAGTATATTCTCCCAAAGTGCAAACTTATTTAGAGATAAAGGGTTGGGGGGAGTAGAGTTATGGAAATATTGCCAGGTTTTACCCGAATTAACATATTACATATAATATTCAGATACTGGAATCATTGATTCTGCAAAGAAGCAAAACCTGGAGTGGATTACTCACTAAGAGACCTGACAACAACTAGACAAACTAGTTGTAACTGAGAGTACAACAGAGTTATAAAGAGAGAGTAAATCCACTAGTGTATAATCACACTTTAACATCTACTGATATCATAAGGTTTCCCAAAAAATAGTATTGAAAAATTCGTTCCCATTCATTCATACATTATAGTTTATTAATAAGGTTAAGGAACTCACACTCATACAGTAGCAAAAGCTGTGAATTAAAACCACTTGAACTCTGTGATTAGCATAATAGCCTTAAAGTTAATATGTCACTATTAAATATCCTCAATCCAGATAGATTAAAGTTAACTAAGCCCTTACAATCCGAGGGCTGTTTTACTTTTACATATGCAATAAAGGATATGAGGATATAGTATTAACTATTTAGTACATAATTTGTCACAAGAGTAAGCAAAGTTAAAAACGGACGATAGGAGAGACAAAGCTGCCCCTATCGGACCCCTGACGCGCGTTTCACGAACGCTTCCTCAGAGGGGGTGCGGGCCGCTGCTACTCGGCATCTTATATTCAATCTTAATGCCCACCACTAACACCGGATTGGATACCGGATTGGGAGTTGTCTCCTTACGCTTGGTTGATTCTCCTGTCAGTCTTGGTAGGTATTTTACGTAGGAGACATTCAGAAAAAAGGGGATGTGTGCTTGATACGTTACTGAGGCAACACCAATCAGCAATACGCTTGTCTTGCCTACAGTGGGTGTGCAGATTTGAAGTACTGTGATTGGATGATCGACTAGCAAAGCATTATTGTAAACATCACAGTGGCTAGATTATAACTCTGTTGGTATACAATTCTTATTGACTAGAATTTGCGATTATGAAATATATACCTGTGATTCCTATCCTGATTACACACTAATAGATCAGTTTATACTTTGTGGAATTTATATAATGCGCTTATGGATTATACTCAGAATTGTCAAGTCTTTTTTTGTTTTTTACTTTTTTACTATTCTTGTTAGAATTCAATTGTGCAACAATAAGTAATCAATGTTATCTTCTTATTTTTTGCATGACAATTTCAGGATTCATACTCAAATATATATGTAAGAGATAAGTATTATGTGTTAATAATAACTACTTATTTTTGTTATTGTTATTGTTACTGGCCACCGTCCTCACGGTTCATATCGGTGTATGCTGTAAACTCTATGCTTACTTTCAAGCTATTACTATTCGCTTATATTTAATGCTAGGTTGAAGTAGTTATTCTAACATTACTGATATCCCTAGGATGCTAGGTAGAAATAATTATTCTAATTTCACTGATATCCCAAATGATCCTGTGGACAAATCCTTTATGCTGGATGGAACAAGCATATTATGTACTCAGAATATTTGAGATTGTACAGAATCCATATCTTTAAAAGTATTGAGATTGTAAATATATTATACTAACACCAAGGAACAAGCTGCGAACAACTCAATTGTAATATGTGAAGAAATGTATAAATCTAAACAAATATATACTGATATTCATTGTGCTACCACTCTAAAGCTATTCGAGTGTAAGTGAGTGTGCCCAATTTAAAAGAAATTTGTGCTCAAATCCTAACGTGCAATTTATTCTTAAAAACACTACATAACAACACTTGAATAAGATTGTGGTGAATGTGTATAAATTATAAAAATGACATTATGAAAGTAGTGTGTTTGTGAATAGATATTTTAAGGGATATCAAATCCTATTATTATGTTCCAGTGATTGAAGACTCGTGTGTGAGGTGATTGGTAGGTATAATTTAATACCTATGTTGATCCTAAGTGTAGTGAGGTGTAAGATGAATTTTTAGCTACATTACGGCCTTTAGATCTGTGTGTTTAATAACTAATAATCTCATAATCCCATTTTGGACATGATTCACATTGGACTGGATATAGTTCACATGGGACTGGACTAGTTATATTAGCTGTAACATCTGATAGTAACTTATAGCAAAGGATTTTACAGATAAACAAAATAATTATTGTAGTCATTCATCCCACTTGGTTTAACAGTATTCAATAAGTAAATCCACCTGCATTCCATTTTTAGCAGCACTTTTTGTATGTTACCACCTCTAATGCCAAGTGATGCTTTTTGAATTACTGTGAATTTCAAATCTTTAGGAGAGCTCTCATGGTGTAGTAAGAAATGTTTGGCAACTGAGGTTATTTTTTTGCCCTTGCTCAGATCAAGTTTTGCTGTTTTAATGTTATAGCAGTGTTCCAAAATTCTTGTTTTTACCTCCCTGGTAGTCATGCCAACATAAAACATTTGGCATGAACAGTGTAGTGCATAGACTACTCCAATTGTAGTGCATGAAAAATGGTAGGGTATTTTATAAATCCTGCCAGTTTTATGAGTCAAAGTTTTGATTTTCCACACATATTGGCATGCAGAGCATGTTCCACAGGGGTACATGCCTGGGTCCTTATGTTGTTTTTTTGTAGATCTCACAAAATGGCTAGATACCAATTTATCCCTTAAATTATTTGGTCTCTTATATCCAAGTGATACTCTTTCTCCAATGAGGGGTTTGAGGGTCTCATCATTCTGTAGTATTTGCCAATGGTCATTTATGATTTTTGTCACATGTCTCATCTGGGGGTTATACGTGGTTATTAGCCTTGGGCAGGATTCAGCTTTTGTTCTTTCCTTGGGAACCAATAGGTCATCTCTGCAAACTTTAAGTGCCTTATACTTGGCTCTCTTTACAGACTTTTTGCTATACCCTCGTGATATTAACCTTTGTGATAGTGCCTCACTCTCTGTTATGTAGATATCTTTACTTGTACAGTTTCGGCGGAGCCTTAAAAATTCCCCATATGGGATCGCTTTCAGGGTGCTTGGTGAGTGAGCACTCGAGTAATGCAGGAGAGTATTAGTTGCCGTTTCCTTTCTGTAAATTGTGGTGTTGATAATACCATCTTTGTTTTTAAACAATTTCAAGTCTAAGAAGCATATCTCCTGCTGGCTAGCAGAATATGTCATTTACTATATAAATTCTTGTATTAATTGGATAGCAATTATTCTTCAAAATATACTCTTAGAATTAAAGGGACAGTAACCACTTTTAGATTTGTTATAAAAATGTTTAGTTATGCTTAAAAGGACAGTCTACTCCAGAATTGTTATTGTTTAAAAAGATAGATAATTCTATTTTTACCCCTGTGATTATGTTGTATTTAAGACTCTGCAAACTGCCCCCTTATTTCAGTTCTTTGACAGACTTGCACATGAACTAATGCCCTCTAGCTGTGAAAAACTGTCAAATTAATTGCGATTAGATGTCGCCTCCAAGGCTTGGAAATTAATATATGAGCCTACCTAGGTTTAGCTTTCAACTCAGAATACCATAAGAACAAAGCAAATTTGATGATAAAAATGAATTGGAAACTTGTTTAAAATTGCATGCCCTATCTGAATCATGAAAGTTTAATTTTGATTAAACGGTCTCTTTAATGAAATAACTTTGCAATATACTTGCATTATTTATTTTGTCCTTTTTCATGTAATTTAGCTATCAAAAATTAAAGATTTTCTAATTCTCAGAAGGGGCCTGATATTCAGAAGCTCTCCGCTCAGGCGAGATGATCTAAGAAATCTTATCAGTTTAAAGAGGTCCCTAAAAAATGTTATAAACACAAATTTTAGTTTGTAGTATGTTTATCTCACTATGCAGGGTTCATGATATGAAGAAGAGACACCTACATTGCAATATAAGATCTAAAAAAAGTTGCAAAGAGTTTGCATGATATCGCTCCATGCCTACAAGCTTTGAAATATCAGGCCCCTGACTTCTCAGGGCTAATCCCCCAAAAATCTTTTTCTAACTGGCTTTCACTAATTAAAGGCTGGAATGTACTTTATACTAATAATATGGCCATAGCCTTGCTGTCTGCAAACGAAAGCTCAGAATGGCTCCTCCAAATAAAGTAAATAATGGATAGAGTTTGGCTATTGTAAAAAAAGGATGTTAATTTGTTTGAAAACATTTAGACTTGGCTGATTTGTTTGCCATGAAGGTCTTTATTCAATAGAATTGATGTTAGTACTAATGGCATGTGGCATAGCGTGTTTCAGTGGTTTAGCTTATAAATAATACAGACAGTTAAGAAGATAATAAACATGTTCCTAGCAGGATCATTATTTAATCAACATTAATTGGTCATTATTCCAGTATATCACAATATCTGTGTAAAGTGTCTCCTGTGAATCTTTTTTGCAGGATATTCCGATTCAAAATTATTTCAAACCATTAACAAACCCATCAATAACCCATTTATCACAATCTTAAGTTCATTTGTGACGAAAAACGAACCCCTATTCCTTGTATGAACTATTCAACAGCTTATTTCAAACATTTTCTCATATATATATATATATATATATATATATATATATATATATATATATATATATATATATATATATAAAGTAATGAATTGCAGAAAATCTAAAATGTACAACTATCACTTTATTAATGAATTGCAAAACTGCTTGAAAAATCTGTTTAGTGTTTATTTCTAATTTCCTGCAACTAGGACCAGTTTGAACTTTTCCCTTTTGCTAAGCACTCACTGTCCAGTCTGGAGCTGGTTTGGGACTTTGCAGTGTTTGAGGGAAAGCTAGTTTGCAGATTTTGCTTTTCCTCCTCTCTTGCAATAGAAAAGCGAGGCATTTTATAGTAAGCAAATTAAATAATGACTAGTGGAGCGCTAATTTATCGATCCCGGAAACATGCAAATTTGCCCGTGGCTGGTTATTTGTACTGCGAGTTTGCAGTAGCAATTAGCACTTGTAAAATTAACCAGAGGTCAGACCGGTCTATGGGAACTTTTTGTTCCCTGTAAATATATATGTATCTGTTTATGTATGTATATATATATATATATATATATATATATATACAGGGAGTGCAGAATTATTAGGCAAATTAGTATTTTGACCACATCATCCTCTTTATGCATGTTGTCTTACTCCAAGCTGTATAGGCTCGAAAGCCTACTACCAATTAAGCATATTAGGTGATGTGCATCTCTGTAATGAGAAGGGGTGTGGTCTAATGACATCAACACCCTATATCAGGTGTGCATAATTATTAGGCAACTTCCTTTCCTTTGGCAAAATGGGTCAAAAGAAGGACTTGACAGGCTCAGAAAAGTCAAAAATAGTGAGATATCTTGCAGAGGGATGCAGCACTCTTAAAATTGCAAAGCTTCTGAAGCGTGATCATCGAACAATCAAGCGTTTCATTCAGAATAGTCAACAGGGTCGCAAGAAGCGTGTGGAAAAACCAAGGCGCAAAATAACTGCCCATGAACTGAGAAAAGTCAAGCGTGCAGCTGCCAAGATGCCACTTGCCACCAGTTTGGCCATATTTCAGAGCTGCAACATCACTGGAGTGCCCAAAAGCACAAGGTGTGCAATACTCAGAGACATGGCCAAGGTAAGAAAGGCTGAAAGACGACCACCACTGAACAAGACACACAAGCTGAAACGTCAAGACTGGGCCAAGAAATATCTCAAGACTGATTTTTCTAAGGTTTTATGGACTGATGAAATGAGAGTGAGTCTTGATGGGCCAGATGGATGGGCCTGTGGCTGGATTGGTAAAGGGCAGAGAGCTCCAGTCCGACTCAGACGCCAGCAAGGTGGAGGTGGAGTACTGGTTTGGGCTGGTATCATCAAAGATGAGCTTGTGGGGCCTTTTCGGGTTGAGGATGGAGTCAAGCTCAACTCCCAGTCCTACTGCCAGTTTCTGGAAGACACCTTCTTCAAGCAGTGGTACAGGAAGAAGTCTGCATCCTTCAAGAAAAACATGATTTTCATGCAGGACAATGCTCCATCACACGCGTCCAAGTACTCCACAGCGTGGCTGGCAAGAAAGGGTATAAAAGAAGAAAATCTAATGACATGGCCTCCTTGTTCACCTGATCTGAACCCCATTGAGAGCCTGTGGTCCATCATCAAATGTGAGATTTACAAGGAGGGAAAACAGTACACCTCTCTGAACAGTGTCTGGAAGGCTGTGGTTGCTGCTGCACGCAATGTTGATGGTGAACAGATCAAAACACTGACAGAATCCATGGATGGCAGGCTTTTGAGTGTCCTTGCAAAGAAAGGTGGCTATATTGGTCACTGATTTGTTTTTGTTTTGTTTTTGAATGTCAGAAATGTATATTTGTGAATGTTGAAATGTTATATTGGTTTCACTGGAAAAAATAAATAATTGAAATGGGTATATATTTGTTTTTTGTTAAGTTGCCTAATAATTATGCAGAGTAATAGTCACCTGCACACACAGATATCCCCCTAAAATAGCTATAACTAAAAACAAACTAAAAACTACTTCCAAAACTATTCAGCTTTGATATTAATGAGTTTTTTGGGTTCATTGAGAACATGGTTGTTGTTCAATAATAAAATTAATCCTCAAAAATACAACTTGCCTAATAATTCTGCACTCCCTGTATATATATATATATATATATATATATATATATACATATACAAAACACAGAAGGGGACTACACATCCCATGACCCTGCAACATATTCAGCCCTGGGTGCTCAGTGGCACTCACAAGAAGCTATGCTGTCCCCAGAGTCACAAGCAGTTAACCCCAGACAGGACTGGGTGCAAGAACCATAGGGTCCCAAATGGGACAAGCCCAGGTCCCTTTTAGCCAGATGCGATAACTAACCTTTCCAGTTTTGCTTTTAATCTTAGCTGAGAGCTTGCTAGTGAGTGCAGGGTTTTCTCTGTGTTATATATATATATATATATATATATATATATATATATATGTGTGTGTGCTAATATGTGTGTATACACATATTAACACATAAATATAAATGTATATAAGCATATACATATATATATTTACATTTGCAGCCCATCGCTCTGCAATTTACCCCCTTCGCTATGCTAGTTCTTATGCCGTAATATATACGGCTCAAGAGAAACTGTACAAATATGGACACGTACAGTATACAAGCTGACGATCTTAGTAAAAGATTGAGAGAAAGAGGATATCAACAAAAAGATATTGACTCAGTAAGAAAAGATATTGATGGCCAAGATAGGTCAATTTACCTTAATTATAGGGATTTGTCCAAAAAGCGTGACATTAAAGAGGAGAAAAGGGTGACTTTTGTCACCCAATATAGCAATCAGTATGAGGAAATTTGTCAAATCATCAGAAAAAATCTGTTTATGATAAAAGCTGATGATGGGCTGGAGGAGATAAGTCCAAGAATGTGCAGGTTTGCATTCAGGAAAGGACTGTCTATTGGAAATAGAATTGCTCCTACACAGTTGAAATCAGAGCTTCCAAGAAGAAGCTCATGGTTAGAACATAGAGGGGTATTTAGATGCGGCAATTTACATTGTAAAGCCTGCGAGAAGTTAGACCCTAGACAAGAATTTAAAAGCAGTGTAACAGGAGAGGTTTTTGAATTTAAAGGATGCTCAAATTGTAGAGCCACTTATTCCATTTACCTGCTTACTTGTATAGAATGCGAAGTTCAGTACACTGGGCTCACTTCTAGAGAAGTAAGGTATAGAATTAGAGAGCACCTTTCAAACATAAAACTAGGCAAACTAACTACACCTCTTGTGCTTCATTTCAAAAATTGTCATAACAAAAGTAGTAATACACTTAGATGGACAATAATAGATGATGCAAAAATGGGCTCCAGAGGAGGTGATAGGGAGTCAGTTTTGGCTAAAAAAGAAATATTCTGGATACACAGACTAAAAACGAGGTTACCACAAGGATTAAATTCAGAGTATGATCTGATCAACTTCTGGAAATAGTCTGTGTGTCCAGAAATAAGGATTTATTACCTCTGACTGTTTATAGATAATACTAATCGATCCCAGAATATAAACACATAAATCGGTAGCAAAGTTATGGAAAGGGGGACAACTCATATCAAAGAATGAATTTACCCAAAACAAGGGGACATATAAATTGATATTTAAGTTTTAGACTGTCTGGAAAAGGTCGCATTACATTAAGAGGGTATCATTATAGTAAATAGTTAAAAGAGGAGTTAACAATTTATTTAAAATTATTATTGATAGCCCCTTTTCTCCATCTATAACTATGTTGATACAAAAGTATTAATTGGGATATGAATTTATTATTTTCTGAAATGTGCCAATGTAACTTTATGAAGTCATGTCATATATGAGGATGTTTATTATAATACATTAATTGATTGTCCTAAGAAAAGTTTTGCAATAGTATTAACGTATGAGTAATTAAATGAATTGGAAAGTAATGGGTTAATTCCCAGGTTTTTGGTTTTAACCAATAGGCAAAAGCCTACAGATTTAAAAAGAGCCGATAGAGGCTACACAGACCACACTACGATTACGGCCAGCGAGCCGAAACGCGTCAGTTGGTCACTGGGAACAACCCAAACTTTCCATCCTGAGCTGAACTTAAGAATTTGTTTTGCTGTTCAAGAAATAAACTAAAGACTTTTTAACCGCATAACCGTGAAGGTGCCTTTTTTCTTGTTCATTGAGAAGTTCTTATGCCGTGTCTCATTGCATGAGAACGAGGCTCCCATTGGAGCCTATGGAAGTGCGCCTTAATGAGCGCATAGCTTCCTAGCACAGTTGCATGCGCTGGTATTACGAGTGGTTCGCAAATGTCTTTGTACTCCTCACCTGGTTGCCGCCACACACGCTTGACACCATCTGAACCAAATAAGTTTAGCTTGGTCTCATCGGACCACAGGACCCCCCCACCCCTTCAACCTCTGCAGCAATGCTGGCAGCACTAATACATCTATATCCCAAAGAAAACCTCTGGATAAGACGCTGAGCACGTGCAACTTCTTTGGTCAACCATGGCGAGGCCTGTTCTGAGTGGAACCTGTCCTGTGAAACCACTGTATGGTCTTGCCCACCGTGCTGCAGCTCAGTTTCAGGGTCTTGGCAATCTTCTTATAGCTATCTTTATGTAGAGCAACAATTCTTTATTCAGATCCTCAGAGAGTTCTTTGTCATGAAGTGCCGTGTTGCACTTCCAGTGACCAGTATAAGAAAGTGTGAGAGCGATAACACCAAATTTAACACACCTGCTCTCCATTCACACCTGAGACCTTGTAACACTAATGAGTCACATGACACCGGGGAGGGAAATGGCTAATTGGGCCTAATTTGGTCATTTCCACTTAGGGGTATTCTCACTCTTGTTGCCAACGGTTTAGACATTAATGGCTGTGGATTGAGTTATTTTGAGGGGACAGCAAATTTACACTGTTATACAGACTATACACTCACTACTTTACATTGTAGCCAATTGTCATTTCTTCAGTGTTGTCACATGAAAAGATGTAATAAAATATTTACAAAAATGTGAGGGGTGTACTCACTTTTGTAGGATACTGTATATGTGTGTGTGTAAATGTTCTTTGAAGAAAGAAGGCAGTGGTCACAAAGAATTATAAGAGCCGTGAGGAATATAGAAAAGAATGATAGAGAGAAGCTGGTAAGATTGTGAAACGAGGACAATGTATTAGTTTCCTCTTGGAAAGGACATTTAAAATACATAGATGATATCTATGATAATATAGTTTTTATAGTAGCAAAACTTTGGTTAAAGAAAATTATTTTCTAAATACTTTGTGAACAAATGTTAAGCATGTTGGAGACTCAGCAGCCACATACATGTTCCAGCCAATCCAGAGCCAAATGGGTGCAATGCACAAGAGCATTCATTTGGAGGATGTTCTGGAAACAGCGGTTCCTTAGGGGAGTTGAAAAAACAGTCTTTTTGAGTATGGTTTAAAGCTTATAAATCAGTATCCTTTTAAATGTTCTATAACTACATATAGACTTAAATGCCCAACAACTAATTAATTAATTAATTAATTAATTAAATGTAGGTGTTTAAATAATAATGTTATGTGTTCTAAAAATTACACCTTTATGACATTTCAATTAAAATCAATATATGAGGTTTATGTTAAATTCTTTTTATTTGTTTTCTTTTAGTGTTAGTCATAATTTTCAAACCAAAGGCTATCAAATTAATTTAAGAAATCTCCAACAAAATCATCAGCTTACTGTCAACAGGTAGTCAACTATTAGCTTAATATCAGTTTGATGGTTCAATAACATCATGATAACTATCTATCTCAAATTAATGAGCTAATTAAGCCTACCCCCTGAAATGTCATTGATTTATGAAAACTTTAGCTCTTTTCATTGTATTTATTAATTTATTTTAAGAGATTAAAACATAAAGGAATAAGAATGTTTTTGCTTTGTAAATGTCACTGAAAAGGCTCAACAATATGCTAAAACAAAATCTAGTTGGCATGACAACTATAAAGCTGAAGCAATATAAATGAGATGTTTGTTAGACCCTGGCACTAGACATTGACAAGTAAAACTTAAACCTTTCAGAAATATTGAAGGTGTACAGACAAATCCATTGCACACAAACACACACAACATGACAATAAACTCTATAATAATGTTATAACCTTTAAAGTAAATATTTTCAGTTAACAGAATATTAACAACTGGTTTTCACGATAAATTTTAAAACTGCCATACTTTTTTTCTTAGAAATAGATAAACCCACAAATCTGTAATGCCATTAATAGCACCAAATGTCAATGACAGAAACAGGTGCACTCCTTCCCATCCACACAGTAACCTTAGACAAAGACAATTTAGGTACTAGTCTTTATTACATTATATTAAAATACAAGCACATGATATATCATTTCTTAGAAGGTACCTTTTACAAATAGCACACATACAGAGAAATGGCATTTTAAACTAAAATATATCAAAATAATCAAAGTTAAATCTATATTTCTCAGCAACTATGAAACATAGAACATTAAAAACTTGAAAAATAGTGAGCCAGATGCCAGGCAAACACAAGTAGAAAAGAATGCATCTACGTACGTGGTTAAATGTTGTGTGTATGACAGTTTTAATTTTATTTCTGACATGGTGAGTCCACGGGATCATCAATTACTGTTGGGAATATCACTCCTGGCCATCAATAGGAGGCAAAGAGCACCACAGCAAAGCTGTTAAGTATCACTTCCCTTCCCACAAATCCCAGTCATTCTCTTTGCCTCTAGTGCAAGGAGGAGGTGAAGTAATTAGGTGTCTGATAAATAATTCTTCTATCAAGATTTTTTTGTTTTGAAGCCATGGCAGGATTGCTCTTATCTTCCATCGCAATGGGTTTTAGCTGTACTCCACGTTAATCTCTTCAGCAGGGCTGTGGTGGCTTTAAAGCAGTTAGGAACTTGTGGGGTGGGCCTCACTGAGTTGTTCTAACACATTGCTGCCCTATGTAAAAAGGCCAAAGTAGGTTTACTCTGTCCTTTTCTTATTCCTAGATCTCTGCGAGGAGTGGCTTCCTCTCATATCAGGTGGACTGTCCTCCTACTGGACAGTCAGGAATGCAGGTAAGTGCCATTTTTATTGTATACCTCTTATGGCACTTTCACATACCACTGCACTTTTAAGGGTTAATCCTGGGGAACAGGGTTATTTCATGGCAGGGGCTGGTTACTGCAGGGCGTCAGTGTAGGAAAATAGTAGGAGTATTTTATTTTATTTATTTTTCTGTATTGGTGGCTCAGATTTTTATGCAGTAGTTTTTCTGGCTTAAACCGCAAAGTAAACTGCTTCATTTTATAGAGAGACCGTTATTTTGAGTTACGGTCTTTTTGCGGCTGTTTTAGTTCACTGCCGTTTTCCCCAGATGTGACGCCATTAAGGGGGAGTGGCTTAGACCTGATCCGTGCCGTTTGTAATTTTGGCGCCGTTTTTTGTGAAGCGGAAGTGTATCAGAAGAGTTCACTGCTGTTCAGTCAGATTCCTCCTCTGTCACATATCATCCTAATGCTACGGAGCTCAGAAAGTAGTTGCAGCAGGCTCCATTTGTCAATCCAATGCGATAGAAGCAGGTAGGCACCTCAGCATAACTCTGAGGTGTAGTGGTGCTGAGGAAATTTATTTTTTGTAATTTTAGAAATTTATTGGTAAAAATAAACAGAAAATTAACAGGAAAAAATTGCTTACAGTTTTCTCATCAGAATTTGTGTTTTAATTGCTGTGCAAATGGATCCAGAGTCTATCCCTTCTAATCTGTGCAGACTCTGTTTGGATACCAAAGTAGAGCCACCCTTACCTTTATGTGGTTCTTGTATTGATAGAACTCTGTTATATAAGGAAACAGTTTTTTGATTCTGAGCCAGCATTCCCTCAGGATGAGGCTGTCCAGACATTATTACAACCTCCCCCTTTTATAACCCAATTTGCAGCGACATCACATGCAGTACCCTGCGGTTCCTCGCTGTCTCCAGATGGAATATTTTTAAAGGCTGAAATTTCTGCCTAGGTATCCTCAGCGGTATCTGAGGCACTAGCAGCCATTCCAATGCTGCGGGTGAAGCGTAAGAGGAACATTATATAATCAGATAAGGTTTCAGATTCAGTTCAGGCTGACCGGACTCCATCTTCGCACAAGTCGGAAGAGGAGGATACATTGGTAGCCTCTGAGGGTGAAATCTCAGATTCAGATAGTGTAATTCCTTCATCTGATGTTGAAGTGGTTTCCTTCAGATTCAAGCTTGAACACCTCTGTGTCTTACTTAAGGAGGTTTAAGCTACCTTGGACGACTCCAACCCAGCTCTTGTTGTCAACCCTAAAAAAATCTAGCAAATTGAATAGATATTTTGATGTCCCTTCTCCTGGGGAGGTATTTCCAGTGACAGACCATGCCATGGAGATTATCAACCGGGGAGAGGCCAGGAACTCCCTTTTCTCCCTCCCCTGTGTTTAGAAGGATGTTTCCGGTAGCTGACTCCTCCAAGGAGTCATGGCAATCAGTTTCTAAGGTGGAAGGGGCTATTTCCACTTTGGCTAAAAGGACTACTATCCCTATTGCAGACAGTTGTTTGTTAAGGATCGTATGGATAAGAAATTGGAAGCCCTTTTAAAGAAGATTTATAATCATCAGGGGCTGCAATGGCAACCGGCGGTGTGCATTGCTACAGTAACCAGTGTGGCAGCTTATTAGCTTGATGCTTAATCCGAGTCCTTACAATCTGAAACTCCTCTTGAGGAGATTGAGGAGATTCAGGATAGGATTAAAGGAGATTCAGGATAGGATTAAAGCTCTTAATTTAGCCAACTCCTTTATATACGGATACTTTTTTGCAAGTTATTAAATTGTGAGCTAAAATCTCTGGTTTTGCTATTTTAGCGCGTAGAGCGCTATGGCTTAAGTCTTGGTCTGCGGATGTTTTCTCTAAGTCTAAACTTTTGGCTATACCTTTCAAGGGTAAGACCTTGTTTGGGCCAGCCTTGTCTGATATTATCTCCGATATCACAGGGGGTAAAGGATATTTCCTGCCTCTAGACAAGAAGAAAAGTCAAAGGGAAGTCAAAATAATTTTCGATCCTTTAACAACTTCAGAGGTAAGTCTTCCCCTGCATCTGCATCCAAGCCTTCTTGGAAACCAGGTCAGTCTTGGAACAAGGGGAGGCAATCCAAGAAACCCACAGCTGAACCCAAGTCAGCATGAAGGAGCTGCCCCCGATCTGGGATCAGATCAATTGGGTGACAGACTCTCTCAGTTTGTGCAGGCCTGAGCGTGGGATGTCCCAGACCCATAGGCAGTGGACATTGTTTCTCAGGGGTACAAGTTAGAGTTAAAAACATTTCCTCCCAGAGGCAGGTTCCACCTCTCAAGATTATCTGTAGACCAGATAAAAGAGAGGCGTTCTTGAAATGTGTACAGGATCTTTCCCTACTGGGAGGGATAGTGCCTGTTCCAAGTCAGGAACAGGGTCTCGGGTTTTACTCAAATCTGTTTGTGGTTCCCAAAAAAGATT